>NC_053028.1:28468181-28568795 GCF_003073215.2 Triticum urartu | reverse complement strand
TGCAAGGGTTGTTGATTAATCTACATACAAAAGTTTGTTCTCTCATTATTTATTAGTACATTTCATATTATCATTATGTCCTAGGTGGCAAATTTATCTGCACCTATCCTACAACCATTGGAGATGCCCTTTAGAGGTGTGGCGGAGGTTGTTGGTCGGTCGCCGGCAATGGTCATCCATTATTCATAAACCATGTGTCCGACTACGTTCCTTGTCGATGGTACCAGTAGCGTCTTTGATCAAGACTCAGTTTGTAATTGTCCAGCTTAATTAGCCACGCCAAGATAACCATATTGCGTTGTTAAAAAAAGTACACAAATGATGAATAAGTTGGGGAAAAGTCAACGTTGAATCAAAAGGGATTATCATAATCTATCATAATAACCATCACAACACTACCATTCAAGTACAATCAACAAAACAGACTAGATATAGCATTCACATTCACCGAGATGAAAACTTTTGTCATGGATGAAGCTCTGCCCCCCCAACATACTAGTCCTACTGACTATCACCGACGATCCATTGTTAAGAAACCATGTGTGCTACTCCCTTCTTTTTGGTTTATAGGGCTCAATTCAAAAATCTCACCAACCAAGGTAGATAGGGAGTGGTGGAATACTTTTTGTAGTTTGCAAAAGCACCCAACTAATGCTCTTGTTTTTCTCAAAAAATTATGATTATCAATGCATTAATTGCAATCATGCATGCATAAAGTGTTGGCGCCGCCTCTCGCAACGCCGCTTCTTCTTCCTCTAGCTGCCTCGCACAGCTCTCTCTTCTCTCTTCTATGGGTTCTTATCTCTCAAACACACACACACACACACACACACACACATGGTGGGAAACATCACACGCACACACACTTCACCAAGGAGAAAGCTGGCTTTGCCTTGTCTCCGGTGAAAATCACAGGCGCTACATGTTTTCTCCTTCGGCCCTCTTGGCCTTAACCTTTTTCATTAACTCAACGCAGGTATATATATACAAGGAGTTGGACACGCCCACTAACCCGGCCACCACGCTTGGCCACTAACCCACTAACTCCACCGATCCATGCACTCACCTAGCTACGTGCAGCTGCATGCTAATCTACTTGACCGAATCACTCGGCAACATCTCAACTAAGTCACGCATGGCCCTATCTCTCTCTTAGAATCTCTCTAGGAGTACATCACCGGCTAACAACTTATGCATGCATGCTGACTACCTTGGCCAAATCACTTGGTCACTTAACAAATCCTGCCGACCTATTAGTAACGTGACATGCTTGCATGTATTTAACACATGTCAAGATTAATTCTAATATAAAGTACATGCATTGATCAATTTTCTCTTAATACTTGCATGCAATGATTTAATGAATCTTGGAATCTGAACATGTGATGGGGAACAACCAAATTAAGCCTTATAAAATGGAAAAACTAAAATTTTGAGATAAGTCCTATAAATCGGAAAGGAGGGAGTAGTATGTTGTCTGTGTGTGTCGAGCTCATGACCAAGATGGAATCAGCTCCCCATACTTGCTCGAGGAAAGTCATATGTGACTTGCCGCCTCCTGTGAGACAACAATAGTTTCTAGTTTCTATTATGACGAATCAAGACCTTTATTTTCGCCATCAACCTTGAGTGTGTACTGCATCAGAGCGGCTATTTAGCAGTACGGCAATTTTCTCATGTCATGCCATGTATATTTGCGACCGGTGCAAGCAGTTTTATCATGGTGATGCCGGTTCAGTGAAGATCATTAGGTACGAGCGGAGTTGACTGGTCGCCGACAGCAAACAGCCACGCAGGCGTTCACAAAACCACATGTTCTATGTCGCCATGCAGATGAGTCCAGGGGTTTTAGTGTGTGGATACAAAGAGTAGATAGGACATGACCCCACGCGTGTTTAAGGGGCTTGTCATCACCATTTATACACTCCAGCTCTTGCAACAAATGGTTATGTGATGTGCCAACCAGGAGATTGGGTTTCATTCCACCATCTGCCTCGAGGGAGTAGGCTCCCTTAATTCATTTAGCAGCACAACAGTTTTCTCATGTCAATACAAGACAACGACAGTCTGGCGTGTCTACCTCCAACCTGAGGCTATGAATATGATGCAGCTGGGTATGAACTGAACATATAGTGCATTTTTTTTTCATAGATGGACCACATTATTACTTTTCTTGTTGCAATATTGGTGAAATGGAGGGATTTTGCTAATTATTGCCAATGGCAGCGCAACTGGTGGCGAATTAATTCCGTGCGTTCAAGACACCATTAAGTATCTTTTAATTTGTGTCCATTCAGAAAAATACACTAGCTTTTGTTGCTATTCTTGGCCGATCATGTCTCATATATATCCGGCATTCAGCTACCATGTAATAAATCCATCCTTATTATGACCACTCCCCCGTACCCAACGTCCCCGCGTATGATCACAACCAGATCAGCCAGCCCACCGGGGTTGTTCGGGGAGGCGGCACTAGTGGTTGGTGTATGCAGGCGGGACGCACATTTTGTTTTTCTGAGTTGGACGGATGGACGTTCATTTCATGCGAGAAATCGCACACAATAAGTGATCTACTTGTATCACTCTTCAATTAAGAAAAAATATTGGGGTTTGCATTTGCGTGGCTACAATGTTCATGATATAAACTTTAAGATGTGATGCTATTTGGTAGATAGATTTTTTTTGAGATATTAGATAGATATATGTAATTATAAAATCCGATGGCGAAATTACTAGTGAATTTTTTTTGTCTCAAAGGTTTTTGCCAACACATGTAATGCTATTCAACTTAACTCAACCGATATTAGTTTCTGACAAAAACTAATTCCATGAAGTGTATAAATTTATTTCAAGGATCGACTTGACACAAATCTTATATGCGGAGTAAAATAGAACGCAGGGAGTAAATGAGGACAATTGACTGCTTCTCAATCTGCTCAGAAATGAGGTTGTCACTCAAGAAATTCTAGAAACAATTATATGTATCAATAGTTTGACCTTCTAGGCGTGATATCAGTAGAAACAAAGCTCACGATGGAGTTCAAAGATAAATTCAAGATATGCCATGGATTTTCTTTTGTGAGAAAACACACAGAGGATTTGCATTCAACAAATAAGTCGGACTAGCGCAAATTGGTTAGCTGGGTTGGTGAAATGCAACTACAACCTACAAGTGTCATCTTGCAAGTGTATAATATTGAAATTTATTTCAAGGAAAAAAATTAGGAAGCATAAACAGAAAAGAGTCGGTTCCAGTTTTAAAAGAAATAAATATGGAAGGGTGTTATCCACGTGTAAGTTTGTAGTGAAAACATTCACACATCATATTTTGGTAAGAACCAGTCTGTAGGTAATGCTAAAATAATTCCCCTAAAAATTAAAATCATCGTTCTTAATTGAACAGTGGTACTAGTAGTGTGAGCTCTCTCTCATGAAATGAACGTCCATCCGCCCAACTCAGAAAAACAAAACATGCGTCCCTGCCTGCATGAACACACCGGCCGCCAATGCCTCCTCCCTGAACAACCCCGGTGGGTTGGCTGATCCGATTGTTGACCGTACGCGAGGAGGAGTGATCAGAACACTCCCTGACCTACGGTGGGTGCGGGGAAGTGGTCAGAATCAGGACGGATTAATTACATGGCCGCGAGTTGGAGCTGGACACGGCAGACGTCGCTCTTGTCCTCTATTCACATGAGAAAATTGTTGTGCTGCTAAATCAACGAAAGGAACATGATAGAGGCCGACCGTCGAATTAAACCCAAGCTCCTGGTTGGCACGTCACATAACTATTTGTTTCAAGAAAAAGGAGTGTTTAAATGGTGATGGCGAGCCGCTTAAATGCGAGCGGGTCACATTCTATCTACTCTTTTTACACACTAAAAACCTAGATACATCTACAAGGCAGCATAGCACATGTGGTTTTGTGAACAGGCGCATGGCTGTTTGCGGCGCGCGACTAGCCAATTCCGCCCGGTAGATGATCTTCACTGGACCGGCATCGCCATGATAAAACTGTTTGCATCGCTCGCAGCTATTTAAACATGGCACACTCGTGTCCCCACTCCTATAATGTTATTGTTGTACTGCTAAATAGCATGTCTCGTGCAGTACACATTCCAGGTTGACCATGGAAACAGAGCTCCTGATTCGTCATAATAAAAAATAGAAATTACTATTGTCCAACAGGAGGCGGAAATCTGCATATAACTTTCCTCAAGTAAGTCCGGGGAACTGATCCCATCTTGGTCATGAGCTCGACACGCGCAGACAACATACTAGCACACATGGTTTTTGAATAATGGATTGTCAGCGATAACAAGTAGTATTAGTATTATATTGGGGGGCGGAGCTTCATGCATGACAGAGGTTTTCGTCTCGGTGAATGTGAATGATATATCTTGTCTTTCTGATTGATCGTACTTGAGTTGTGTTGGTTATTACGATGGATTATGATAATCACTTTTGGTTCTGCGTCGACATTTCATGAGCTTATTCATCATTTTTGTACTTTCTAACAGTGGAATATGGTTATCTTGACGTGGCTAATTAAGTTGGACCACTGCAAAACGAGTCTTGATCGAGGATGCTAATGGTACCCTCGAGACAGAGTCCTAATGACATGTAGATCGCTGCCCTGGTGTCAATCGCATGATGCATAAAAGCAAGTTTGGGAGACCAACCAGAATAAGCATTTACTAGTAGTTAAGTGCTACTCCCTCCGTCCCATAATATAAGACATTATTATAGCCAATATACACTCATGTATTGGCTGTAATAACATCTTATATTATGGGATGGAGGGAATAGATGTGATACAATTGTTGAAGAACAGGAAGATATGCCTTGTCCAAAACTGGGGCTAAGTACAATTCCTCATGTCAAGTAGAGATTTCTATTGAAAGTTTTTATGTTAGGAATGCATGGCACAATCAAGGGCTCAAAGGGTTTTTCAGTCGCTGCAAATGCTATTGACGGTCTGTTTTTCAGCTTAGTCGAAACGTGACGATGCGCATGCGCAGAAGTAAAATACTGCTGTCACAATATTTATTTATTTCGATATAAATACATGATACAGCATAAAGTGACTCAGTGACACGTCATATAAATACTTGTTGTAAGATCCTACCTGCCTGCTATTACCATTTCAACTAGTACGGTCGTTGCAGCCGGTGACCAGCCAACTCCGCCCATACCTAATGATCTTCTTTGACCAGCATCGCAATGATAAAACTATTTGCACCGGTCGCAGCTATTTAAATATGGCGTGCTCATGTCCTGCACCGCCATAAAGAAATTGTTGTATTGCTAAATAGGCACTTCAGACAGTACATACTCAAGGTTGACGGTGAAAACGAAGCTCTTGATTAGTCGTAATAAAAACTCGAAATTATTGTTGTCCCACATGAGGCAGCAAGTCACATATCACATTCCTCAAGGGAGTCTGGGGAGCTGATCCCATCTTGGTTATGAGCTCGACACACACAGACAACATACTATCACACATTGTTTCTGAACAACTAATCACTGGCGATAACCAATCTATCTATACCTATACTAATTAGAGACTCCCAAGAAATTACCATGTTAATTATATTTTACAAGCTGTTAATCTAGTGGGACTGGATTATTATGGTGTAGATTGACTCACAGAAGAAAAACTTTCACACGTCATGTATCTCTCTCCCATGACCTTACTCAATCTCTCACGTCTCACGTATATCTCTTCAATGAGAAATAAAGATGCGCTCAAAAAAATGAGAAATAAAAAATCACATATCTCTCTCCCAACTACATCAATGTCTCATGTATCTCTGATTCCATACGTCTCTTCTCCCCATCTGGCATGTGCCGCCATTCTCTCTCCCCATGATGGTGCGCCACGCCGCCACCTAGGGTTCAAGTTCATTGTCCAATAAGATTACTCCTTCTGCGCCCTGCCTATTCTGTGCGATGCTCCCAATTACCATTAGGATCTCCATATCATGAGTACTCCCATAATAGGGAGATGAGTGCTCAAAAATTCTGGCGATCAGGACGGAGATGCTTGATACACTAGAGGCATATGGAATCTCGGCGGAACAAGCTGTCAAGAATAGGATGTTCTGACGCAATTTCATACGCTGGTCAATGAACTGCTCCCTAATTATTGATTCTGTAAGTTCTAATGTATGTATGCATTCTCTACTCTTACAATTTCTCCATACTCTACTTTGTAACATGGTTTCCAATTTGATTCCCTATGTGACACTGAAAAATTTAGAATACAATTTGATTTGATAATTTTTATTAGTTTCAGTTGTGTTCATTGTATATTTATCCATAGTTTATATTATAAGTTCAGAACAGTGTCAATGTTAGAGATTGATTCATGTTTTGCATTGTTTAGGTTACAAGATTTTGAGCATAACAGTTTTAGATATGCCTTCGCCCATATTAGGTTCTTTGTTTTTTTTTTCTCTTCTGTTGCACTGATTTATACTACTTCTGATATTGTAGGTTGTTTTCTGTGGCGCTGATGTATTATACTTTAGATTTTGTAGGTTTCAGCAGGTTGTCGGATATGTGCTTTAAGACATTCGTCTAATCGCATGTTCACAACAACTTTGAGTCCCCTGCAAGTTCTAATGTACGTATGAATTCTCCATTCTTATAATTTTTCCATCCTCAACTTTTCAAGTTCAATGTGCTTTCGAGTTTGATTCTCTGTGTGACATTAAAAACTTTGAAATACAGTTCGAGTAGCTAAATTTTCATAGCATTCAGTCAGGTTAATGGTATATTTTACCAGTAGTCTAACCAAATTAATTATACGTGGATCGGCATCCCGGACGGCGTCAATCGCATGATGCCCAATGTTAGGTGGGAAGAGTGATCTAAATACTAACGATCCACGTGGTACAGGAACCTGCTACAGCAATCGCATAAGTGTCTGTCCACAAGAGAAATAGATGATACTTTGAAGTACACTGAAAGGCTACCCGCCAGCCAGGTATGCACTGCCGGCGACCAACCAGTACAGCTCCGCCGCAACTAACCCAAAACAGTGACACCCGTACGAAAATGCTAAATGGAGGCCGAACTCCATGGAGCTCTTTATTTCAAAAAAATAATTGAAAATCACATTTTAAAGTTTCAAATAAATCTAAAGAAATCATATGCGTTCATACGGATGTGTGATACATGTGTGTGAAACTTGAAGATGATATACATCACGGTAAGAGCTACACAAAAAAAGGAAAAAAAATCGTTATTTTGAAATGGTGAACACTACACGCACTCTTCACAATAAAAAATGCATAAATTTATCTTTTTTGTGTAGCTCTCACCATAATGTATTTCATCGTCAGACTTTACATACACGTAAAACACACCCATATACGACCTCTGCAGAGTGTTTTAAAATCTATTTAAATAGACATGGAGTTCGGCCTCTGCAGAGTGTTTTAAAATAAAGAGCTCCATGGAGTGTTTTAAAAGAGTGTACGACCTCTGCAGAGTGTTTTAAAATCTATTTAAATAGACATGTCCACAGTCAAGGACATGTTCGGGAGTAAGTCACTATATCATTATTAAAACTACAGCAAGAATTCACATATGGAAGAGTTACAGAACATGGTAGTGATATAACATAATTTTAGAAAGCAGGGAAAAGCGTTGACACCCCCGCGTCGCCCTCCCCTAGGGCGACTCGGGCGGCTCGATGACCTAAGTAGGAGCAAAGAACCGTGCAGCATACTCTAGTTTTCCACTTGAGTACTAGTACGACGGAGGAGTGTGAAACATGGCAGCCCGATGAACTAGCATGCGATATGGCGATAAAAAATAATGTATACTATAGTCCAGCCTTTAGCATGTAAAAATACGCCACCACTTCCTCCTCTACCCGTCTATCCATATATCTTCCACAATACACTTGAACACACCTGCATCGTCTTCATTCTTTCGTTTATTTTTCTCTCCTCTCCTTCCAGGTGGCCTTTTTGCTTGGATGACGGGAGTAGTAGGGGGTGGCGTGCATGTTGTCTTCAGATCGGCGACGGCGGCATGGAGGGTCTGGTGGTCTCGTCGGCGGCACTTCCGATCAGATCTGTTCTAATCGGTGCAGCCGGCAGTAGTGTCATCTCTTCCGTCAGAGGTGGCCGGCCTGAGGCTGGGTGTTCGGGTCTCGGGATCCGTCATCTGGCACCAGCTGTGAGTCGGGGAGACGTAGTTGCCGGTGAAAACCGAGCCGACGGCGGGCGATGGCGGCGTTCCACGTCGTTACCTTGATGAAGGCATCGCCATGTGACTTCCGTCGACCCACTCGTATTGCTCCGGGGGAAACCCTAGGATCTGGTGTTCCAGACCGGACGATGGCGGCACTGCAGTGTCGTTTCTCTTTTGGGAGCGTCGTTTTGTAGAGCAGCGCTGGAAGTCAGAGGCAGGAGGTGGAGCGCCTTCGTCTTGTACGGAGCTTCGGTGGAGATGTCAAGTCATGCCTGACCGACAGGTGCTTGGTCATGTCTGGTCGGCAGGTGCTACGCATGACAGATCCTCCAAGGGCTTCAAGTTGTGTCGGCTGGTGGTACGTGGCAGCATGGCGCTGAGGTGTATCAGTGGCGACCGCGACGTGTATAGCTGTTTGCGCGCAGGGAGGAGGTGCCATTGGGCGCCGTGGTGGCGTCGACGATAGCTCGACCGGGCAAGGTTGATGCATCAGTACAGTTCTAAAGATGCAGCGGTGGCAGTTGGCGGCGGCGGCCTCTGAGAGCACGCTAGACCAGTGTGTCTCAGACCCGGCAAGTATCTAGGTTGGGGTCTCAGGTCTTAGATGTTAGGCTTGGCTGCGATGTCTGTTTGGTATTAGGCTCAGACTATCTGCGCCCCTTCATCAACAGGATAGGTGTAGCGACAGTTTGTTGCTTAGACGGCGGCTTTAGTCTTACTGTTGTATGACTTTGTAAGGTCTTGTGAGAATAATTAATAAAGTGGCCGTATGCATCGCCCAGATGTAGAGGCCGAGGGTCATCCTCCTTTTCTAAAAAAAAGCAGGGAAAAGTATTTAGTGTTGGTTCAAGATGAAGTGTTTGGCCATTTTGGATTACCATAACTTTAATATAAGGCCACTAGAATTAAAAAGGGTAGCTTGTAAGAGTTTAAGACGAAGAGCATGGCCAATTGGATTTCGATGACTTTTCTATAAGGCCAGTTGGATCGCGATGAGTTGAGTTATAACCACTTGAATTGTGTCAACTTTAATTTAGTAATGGCCAAGTTTGGGGAATGACTTTAGTATTAGTATTTGATTGGTATGGTCATATCATTGTTATAGTAAGTTGGATAGTGAGGGCCTGAAACGGTCACAGTGTTGGTCGGACCTGCTCATAAGGAGTGTGTGAGTCAGGTGTGGCAGCCCCATTTGACTACAGCGAATTACCATTGTATTCAGACGGGTTGCCGCAAATGCCAGCCTGGGATATCAACCTGGCGTGTGATTTTATAATCCATTGAGAACAAGATACAAACCATTCGACAAAAGAGTGCTTTATTGTCTAATCATAACTTTACAATGTCAACTTACAAGCTCCTAGTCTCAACGATTCATTGAAGTCTGAGCGATCTGTAGTAGTCTTGATGACCACTTCAGAGGGGTCTACAGCAGAAGCTCTATCTATGGCATCATGGTCCTACCGCAGCTTTACCTCACGGCGGCTCTCCTTGGTGGCGAAGGCCGCAACTGACTCTAGTCACCATAGAAGCTCTGTGCCGGGCCGTGATGCCAACGCCTCGCCCATCCGTTCAAGGGTGGATGCAACGACGCCGGGCCGTGACGAGCACGGTGGACAAAGCAAATCCGCCAGCACAGCTGCACAAACTAAATAATGATATCACACAAGTCAAACAGGAACACACAAGGGCAACCGGGCAAGAGTATGGCCCTGTTTGGATACTCTAACTCGGTTAGAGGTTAGAGTTAGATTCTAACCCAGAACTATCCCAGAACTAACTTTAACCAAAAAGGTGTTTGGATGGTAGGGTTAGATTGACAATCTCAATCATTTGGCTACTTTGAACTCTATTTCCTGCGGGATTTGATGTGGCCGACTTTTATGTGGCCTCCACCCACTCACAATTGACATAACAAATGATCTTTACAAATTAAGGGTCCAAAACATGATAAATTTTATTTTCTCCATACAAATGAGATGTCCAATTAAACATACAAGTCATCAATCAAGTTTCATAAAAAAAGTACACTCCATAAAACAAAGCATGAGCTAACTCATCACGGAAGGCATTCATGTCGATATCTTCAACAAGAGGTTCGTCTTCTGGCCATGCGGATGCAGAAGAACTAGGCATTGGGTTATAATTTTCATCCGCATCACAGGCATCAAATTCCCTATCCGGAATTCTGCTCTTTCGAATGAAATTATGAAGAGCCATACAAACAACAATAATTCTAGTTTGCTTGTCCTCTGGAAATTTTGGCATGTTCGATAAAATCCTAAATTTCATCTTCAACACTCCAAAGGATCGCTCAACAACATTCCTAACTTTGGCATGTGCATGGTTGAAGGTTTCTTTCATACCTTGTGGCGGCGGGCCGTTTTGCCATTGTTGCACATGGTACCTTGTACATCTGTATGGTGAAAGGTAGCCCGGACGGTTTGGGTACCCCGCATCAACCACATAATACTTCCCTGCATATTGTGAAAGACACACAATGAGACTTAGATGAATAAATGTAATTGGATAAAAAAATGTTGCAAGACATTTCAAGTAGGAAACCTGGTGGTGGATGTGGAAATTTTTGATGATGAGTAGTTCTGGCATCTTTCAAAACTCTCATGTCATGTGCTGAACCAGGCCATCCCGACATCACAAATATAAATCTCATGTCGAAATCACAAACAGCGAGCACATTCTGACTGGTTTTATTGTGCCTGTTCAAGTATGAAACCCTCTTACTCTTATCCACCACAACATTCACATGTGTCCCATCTATAGCTCCTATGCAGTCATTGAAGTGTGGCCAGAATGCTGGATTTTCTAAGTTTGGGTGCACCTCTGAAAATGTTGGGTCCTTGGGTACAATTATGTCATGTGCTAACTTGAGGAGGCATGTCAAAACTCTGTTAAATGTCTTACTTACTGTCTCCATGGACCTCCTAAAACGGTTCTCAGCCTGTCTAACTGACTGTGGTGATCCAACAATCCATAAAAACATAGCTAGAGCCTCTACAGATGTCATTTTTGTAGTGGACTTCAATCCATATGATTGCACCAAAGTATTATGTAGCCTGTTAAACAAAGGTCTCTCAACCCTAAACATGTTATAGCATTGGGTATCTCGGGCTAGTGTCTCCTGCACCCACTCCAAACTAGAATATCCACTGACCCTCCTAGGTAGTTTCACAAAGTAGTTATCAGAGTACATACCCAAGACAGGAACCTACTTCAAGATTAAATTCTCGGACTGCACCAAATTGTTGCGACACATGGATATGATCTCATCCTCACTTGTGCTACCTCCATCATATTCTTCTTCCTCAGTCATGGGGACATGATCTTCTTCCTGTTTCAACACATGTATCAAGTTGTCAACACATATCATAAAACCTGAAGGAATGTAAGCAAATGAAATTAATTTAGCCCGCAGATAAAACAAAATAGGTTCAACACAGATAATAGTTCAACACCTCACAAACACATGATAGGTTCAACATACAACAATTTAAATAGATTCAACATCTTAACACACACTTCAGAACTACTCCAAATTGTTGTCCCTGCGCCATTTCTTGAAGTAACCCAACCTAAGCTCAGGAGTTAACAGGCCACAAAAGAACTCCCTTTGGTACTCTGTTTCGAACATCTTAGACATAGCATAGCCAAAGTCAACTGTTTGCTCAACGCCACACTCAAATGCCAGCTCCTGACACCCCTTCACAGAATATGCAGCCTTCTCATTTGCACGTTTCTGCATTTGTTTAGTGTTGGCTGTGACAGACTCCTTGTCGTGGTTTTGTCACGGCAGATGTCCTAGAGAAAGGACTTAGTCGTGGAGCCATCGCGACGGGTTAGCTTGAAGGGGTTAAAGCGGACACAAGGACGCAAGAGAGTTTTATACTAGTTCGGCCCCTTCGATGAAGGTAAAGCCTACGTCTAGTTGTGATGGAATTGATGGGGTTTCGATGACTAGGGAGCAAACAAGTTTCACCTATGTCTCGAGTTGTTGTCTGTTGTCCTTGAACCGCCGCCGGGTCGTCCCCTTATATACACGGGTGACTCTCGTCGGCTTACGGAGTCCCAATACCGGCTCATAGATGTGTCCGGTTTGGTCTCCTCTTATTCCTAACTTACAATACAGGTTAACTACTACCGCCAGTTTACGGCTGCAGGCCTTGAGCCGACCATGGGCCTTGAGCCCTCCTCTGTCTTCTTGGGCTTTAACTTACTTAACTACTGACGAAGTTAACCCGGCCCAGATAGGCCGGTTTACGCCCAGTAGTAATATCCCCAACATTAGGCCCCAGATTGATTTGAACGGGTTCATGTCAATCCTTTAATAAAAGCTTCATCTTCAACATCTTCTTATAAATTGGTAAACCGCCATGATGTCATCTTCTCTGATTGCTGTAAACCGGAGTGACGTCACCTGTCATAACGAAGCTATCCATTATACTTCTTTGTTTAATAGATCGGCGAAAATCGAGGCGACAGCTTCGTTTTGTGGCCCCTTGATTGTCGCGCCTGACTCATGTTCTTTCGTCTTATAAATAGGACCGAAGGGTCATTTCTTTTATCCTTCCGTGCCTTCTTCATCTTCCTCGCGTCGCCAGCCTCGGAGCTCCGCCGCCGCCGTCGACCTCTGCCTCATCCTTGGCCGCTGCATCAACCTGAGCGCACCAGAACATCGCGGCAACCTTCCGCATCTTCCTCAGCTCCGGTAAATCTTCTATCTTTTCCCCCGCAGATCTGGCCTAGGGTTTCGCAGTTCTTTAGTGTTCATCGTCTGCCTCTTGCTCATACAATAGATCTTTAGATGAATCCGCAAATCTTTATTCTGTGCAATGATAGTTGTTTGACCTTCGCCTTTACTTATGCATCTCAAACCATGGGTCTATATGACCGTTTTGCTCATTGGTTCGATACTGCTCCTTTGAACCTCTAAGTATTTATCTCTTCTCTGAACTTGCTTCAGATCCAATGCTGTAAAGAAATCTTGTGAAACCTGTTTGTGCGTACTTGTCCATCCGCAATCTCAGCTTTTCAATGCTTAGATCAGGCGGTTTAACCTTATAGAAAATTTTCCAAACCGGTATATGCCATTAGTCCCCTTGTTGAACCGCCAGATGTTGGTTGCTTCATGAAACTCTGGTTCAGATAGTTCTGTCTCCGGTTTAACAGTGCCCATACCAACGTACCTTGATCAAATGCATTTTTGAACTGGGATCTTCTACCTTGTAGATTCCATCATGGCCAAGCAAGTATATGAGTGCAATTGGGTTCCTTCTCGCGTCACAGACGATCAACTGGACGACTTAGTCCTGATTGGCGCTTTAGGCAGCAAAGATACCATCCATTGGAGGGCTCCTGGCAAAGAATGCCCTCCCACACCTAGAGAAGGAGAGGTTGTTGTTTTCATAGATCACTTAGCCCGGGGCTTTAAGCTGCCCGGTTCTAAATTTTACCGGGATGTTTTAGCCGATTTCCAACTCCATCCGCAAGACACTGGCCCCAACTCTGTTACAAATATGTGCCACTTCCAAGTGCTCTGTGAGGTGTTCTTTCAAGAGGAGCCCATAGTGGAATTGTTCAGAGACCTTTTCCATCTAAACCGCCGTACTGAGTTTACTGATGGTTCTAATACGGAGTTGGGTGGCATGGCGATTCAGACAAGGAAAGAGGTCACATACCCTCACGCCAAGCTGCACAGTCACCCCGAGGAGTGGAATCAGACATGGTTCTACTGCAAAGACACCTCCCCTGCTGGTGAGAATCCCTTGCCTGGCTTTCGTCCGGAGCGGCTGAGAAATACACACCCTTTTCCTCAAAGATTGACTGCCTAGGAGAGAAGCAAATATGCTCCCTAGCTGTCAAAGCTCAGAGCCTTTATGGCCAATGGTTTAACAGGGGTTGATCTCGCTCGCTGTTGGATATCATGGAGCATACTGCCCCTTAGTCAGCACTCCGGTTTGATGTGCGAGTATACTGACAGTGTTGATGACCCACTGCGACATTCAAAACTCCAGCTCTCCGATGAAGAAATCACAGAGGCTGTGCATAAGATACTGAATGAACCGGAACACGTCTGCGCTAGAACCGGCCTGCTTCCCTTCTGTGCCACCAACAAACCGCCAGCTGTAAGACTTTGATTTTTCTCTTTGCTGAATCTGTTATTGATATGTCTGGTCATTGTTTTTAATATCAGTGTCTGCATAATCAGGGCAATGATCCGTTTTGGAGCAAAAAACTGCCGCAGGAGAAACCAGAAAAACCAGACAAACCGGAAAGAGCAACCCGGCAAAAGACTAAAGCTGTGAAGAAGACTGCCCACAGGAAAAGAACCACTGCATCTTCTAATCCGGCCGCTGATGATGATGTGGATAATCCGGACTTTGAGGTAGAACTTGACTCACTTGGTTTATTTTTCATGCGTCTTATTGATGATGATATTTGTCAGGATGATGCCGAAGCCAGCCACGCGGATGTTGCAGAGATAATTATTCTCTCTTCCGATTCAGAAACTTTGCCTTCACAAAAAATCCGCCAGGCAAACTAGAAAGTTAAATTTTCTCATGCTCTTGCTTATTTGGATCCTAAATTTCTTATGAAGACCCAACAACACGAAGCTCGTCGCACAACCCGGCACAGCGGCCAGGTAGTTACCTCCGCCGGTTTACCGAATAGTCCGGTTCGGAAACGCCATTCAGAGGTCTCTAATTTGCTTGTCAGTGCTTGTCCTAAAGCGGGCTGCTTTCGTCAACCTCTTAATCCGTCTGACTCCGATTATCAGGTTACTTCCCACTCATCTTCTGGCGAGTCCTCGGCTACTCAGCTCCCACCGCTTAAAACGGTGCTTGGATAAGCTATACTTATTGTGATGTTTGCAGTACATCGCCTTAGAACATATGCTGTATTTGATTTTATTATTCTTCTCAGGGCCAAACCTAGGCCAAGCAAGAAAGCCCGCCTGGACAAAGCGGCCGAAGAAGATGTCGTTCTTGAAGCAGACAAGACACCCAATGCTGAAGCGGCTATTCCTGAGGATATTCCCAACGATCCACCGCAGCAAGATAATGATCTTATTGTTGAAGAGAGACCTACTGATACCTCAGGTCCTATCCATCAGCCCACAGGTTCCATCCGGATTGAAAGCTCCACGGTCCAGCAAAACCTACTGACAAGCCAACAGCTCCAGTGCAAACCGGCGGTACCAAGGATTATGAGGTTGTCATTACTGGCACTGGCCATACTGAACCAAGCAATCCTGTCGCTTTATCCAAACATTCTGCCAAGGAAGAATTTGCTGCCTTTGGCAAAGGCAAGTGGAACGCTGATCTGACGACTTACGTTGCTCTGAACGCCCAAGATATCCATTCCGGCTATCTGAACCGGCTGTATACCAGCCGTGACTACGAAGCCGGTCTGGTTAATATGATGAAAGATAAATATGAGGTAACTTCCATATGCTCCTTCCTTCTTGTATGCTTCCATTCTTGCTGACTCTCCTAACCCCCAAGGGCCGGTTTGAAATATTCTTTCAAACCGGGACTTAATAATATAAATCTTGATGCTTTGAAATTTTCTGATGTAGCCCCCAAGGGCCGGTTCAACTTAGCGTAGTTAAACCGGTACTTTAAGTAATTGAAACTGTCGCATCAGAATATATATGATCAAATAGCCATTAGCCCCCAAGTGCCAAGTTGAATACTTGTATTGATCTTGGGACTTTGTAAACAATTGAAAGATGAAGATCGAATATGCATTAGCCCCCAAGTGCTAAGCGCATAACTTGTTATGTGGTTGGTACTTGAATCCTTCTACCGATTTGTTAAAACATATATCTGTATGCATGCAGGCGGAGCTGAAGACGAAAGAAAACCAAGTCATCGATCTTCAAGAAAACCTGAAAACCCAACAGGCTGAAACCTCCAAAGCGAAAGAGGAATTGGCCAGTGCTTTAAGCGTCATGGAACAACTTAAGGAGAACTTCAAGAAGAAACGGGCAGATTGGGCCACTGAAAAGTCCGCTTTGATCAAACGATCAGAGGATGCCGAGGCTGCACTAAAACCAGTGACGGATGAACTGACCAACATAAAGCGGCACGTTCATGCTATGACCATTGCTATCTTTGGTAAGCCAGCTTGCCTTCTGAATTGGTTCTGCCTTCTTACAGAGTCACCGGTTTATTAACCCTTTATGGTATTTCAGGGACACGCATTGGTCACTTGGGGTCAGATGTGCGGAAGAAATTGAAAGCCGCCTATACATTGGTTGAACAATTGTATACTGGTGCCCAGTGGATCATCTGTACCGCGTCTCATAACAAACCGGCGCCCACTTTGATTCAAGATAATTTGATGAAACTGTCAGTGCTTCCTGCCCGGGTTGAAGAGTTGAAGAAATCTGCTGCTCGAACCGGTGCAATCAATGCCTTAATCCGGGCAAAAGCCTGGGTGCCGGATTTTGATCCTATTGAAGCGGCTCAGGGCTATCCCAGCTTGAAGGAAGACGGGTCAGAATTTGGTGAAGTGGATCTGCGAGCAATAAACCGGGAGGTACGTCCACTAGCTTGTCAGTTGGCTGAAGAAGCAGACGTGTCTCATTATCAAGCGCAATATGACAGTCAGAACAAGCGAATAGCTGCACCAATCCATGAATCGGAAAATCTGATCCCTCCAATCCGTAAGTATACTTACGCTCCCGATATTGACCCATCATTGCTGATCCATGATGAAGCTGTTTTTCAAGCATTAATGGGAATCGACTGGACAACTATGGATTTCCAGCCACTGGGTAGAGAAACGAAAGCTGAAGCGGCGCAGGATGACCCACAACCATCAGGCCAGGCTGGTGACCAAGATTGAACCGGAAGCCGATTTTAAAACTGCCTCTCCTTTGTGAAAAACAATTATATTATTATGGGCACCATGTTGCCTTGTAATAGGCTAGCTGATACCTTTGATGTTGATATGCCTTCGTGCATAACTTGTTCTTCCTGTGGTAATGAACTTTCCAAAACACTTTCTGAAATGAGAAATTCGTCAAGTGCCACCGCGGTTGTACCGTCAGGCGGAATATGATGAACTTGTGTACCTTGAATTGTTGACAGGAGCAATTGGTAGCCCCCAAGGACCGGCTCATTATAATACGATGGGTCGGGTATTCAATAAGACTAGTAAAAATAACTTTGCATTAGCCCCCAAGTGTCATGGTGCATGCTTGCAACGACATGAGACTTGCATGTAATTTCAATTTGAATAATGTAGCCCCAAGTGCCGGGTTGTAAGCCTGCAGCGACTCGGGACTATTCCTTCCATTGTAGAATAAATCATATCCTTTGATAAAAGAGTGGACATTGCGCTATAGCGACTTCGAAAACCTTAATAATAAAAATCCAGCCATGTTGGCTATTCAAGATAATATAATCCGGTATGAAAACCTTATTCATTCAACATCATAATGAAATTTCAGCCAAGTTTGGCTATTTGAATAATATAACCCAATGATTTATAAGCGCATGATTCCACTGGCGCGATCCAAATATATACCGGCGACTTGTTGTCCAAAGCCAGGCCGGTTTAACAAATCTGTTTCTGCATACAACAAGTTTAAAGTGTCCTGGCGGTTTACCGCCGGACGGGTCATAATACCCAACATATAACCCGGGTTTATAACCAAGGCTGCACTTAAGAATAATCAAATATGAAATATATCATACCTGTGACATTGAATCACATCGTTGGTTTTACCAACTTTTTGTAGTAAGGGTGATAACCCAAATCTTGAGTACTGATAACTCCTTCCATATTGTGCCGGTTTATAATAAAACCGTGCCGGGTTGTGATAAACACCGTGTTACTCCATAAGAGGATGTTAACAGCAAGGATCAAATCGGGCAAATAGTCTCCGGATTGACGTGAACTGTGTTCCGTCAATTGATTGGTTAAAAAACTTTGTCGGTTTAAAAAACGCAATAAAAAGCAAAAAAACCCCTTCAAAGAAAAGTTAAATCAAGTGCAATGACAAAACGTTGCAAAAAAGGTTTATTTGAGCTGATCAGATGGTGTTACCATGGCCGAACACGACCAAGCTCCCGTTAGGTGTAACTATGGTTCTAGTCAGCCAGGTCCCCAAATGAAACCGTGGCATTTATGTCGATCAAGTGGCATGGTCATGGTTCGGGTTCGACCAAGCCCCCAAGTGATTCTGTGGCCTTAGGCCGATCAAAAGGCATGAGTGGTTCAGACGTGACCAAGTCCCCAAGTGATCTGGTGGCTCTCGCCTATCAAGAGGTATGGTATTGGTTCGGACACGACCAATCCTCCAAGTGATATAACACAATGCTTTTAAAAAGCAAACTCAAGGGGTAAACCGGAGGCCGCTTTAGAACAACTCCGTGTAACCACACATGATGTAAAAGACCAGAGACCCTGCTTTATGAAGCAGAAGCCCCCATGTGATCAATAATATGTCAGGCCAGTAAGGCGGGATACCCATATTTGAACCGCGCATCATGGCAGCAAGTCCTCTTTGGCAATTTTTAACTTTTTGCAAGAGATAAATTCTTCTTGAACCGGGATCTTGAACTGGATATGGAGACCTTCAAAGCTTTGTGGGAGACATCTTTCCCTTGAACCGGATTTTAAACCGGAATCTTCATTTTTAGCCAGAAATTTTCTGACGGCCTTTAAACTCGTACTTGCGAGAAGTTAATTCCTTTTTGAACCGGAAATTCTTAAACCGGATTTGAGAGCTTCAAAGCTTTGTTGGAGAACAAATTTCCCTTGTACCGGATTGTAAACCGGAATCCTTTTCTGATGACCCGAAACTTCTTCATTGAGCCGGGATTTTGTAACTGTCATATACCTTCTAATCCGGAAATCTTCTGACAGCACGATGTGAATCCGGGACCGGGTTATCTTTCCCTCCAACGTATTGGGGTTCTTGACTTCACTGAAAACCGGCAACGTTTGCTAAGTCATATCATTGTAGCCCCCAAGTCTCAAGGTGACTCGAGGAGTTGGCTTGAGATTCTCCATATTTGACCGTGACATAAACCGGCATAACTTGTATATCATTGGTGTTGACAGCACGATGTGAATCCATAGAAGGTTGAGGTGACTGCGACGGGTTATAAATGATCCCGTATGAGCCGTGTCAGCAACTCGGCCAATGGTTCCTTCCAACTGGATCCTTAAAGTTTTAACAAAACTGTAGTAGTAGCGGCGACTTGTGTGCATGTCCATTGAACCATCCAGTGCAGACGACGGTTGATGATAATTTGCCTCCAATTTGTGGGAAGAAAGGCGGGCTTCCCAAGTAGTGACTTGCTCATAGTCCATAAACAGTTCATCCAGACAAGTGCGGCCCGGTATGTTGATGTAGACCAGGCCACGAGAGACGGACGACAAAAGCGACCGTAACATCAGAGGCAGCTCGAATAGATGAATCGGCCGCGGCATTGTAAACCGGTGCGGACGCATAAATCGACCATATGCTGAGGTAGACCGGACTGCGGGGGACGGCGGCCTGTGCACGCTTTATTGGGTAATTCGCACGGTCCTGACGAGTTGCTGCAGATTGGATCGCGATATAAACCGACATGGGTTATCCAAAAGCTCGGCGATATAATAATCCCTTTTTACAATAGACAATTTGTCCTGCATTGGAAAACTTGCAAGCCAAAGTAATTGCCCCTTTTTTTAAGAAAGCAATATATAATATAAAAATATAATGGATGGATTTCACCTGATATGTTAGCCAGAAAATATCCACCGCGGAGTTGTTGATTGCCATGGTGAAACTGAAATCAATTACGGGCGAGTCGGCCATGCGAGCAGACAGATGAATTGGCCGCGGCATTGAAAACCGGTGCGGACGAGCAAGTTGTCCTCCGCGTTGTAAGCCGGCGCGGTCGTAAAAGACGGCCACGGTGCTTTAAACCGGCGGTTGCGAGAGATGGCCACAGTGTTGTAAGCCGGTGTGATCCGTATCCGCGGTGTAATGCCTCATTTGTAATGAACAATTTATCCTGCGAAACAATGCCACATACCCGAGTAACCATTCACACAAAAATTTATCTGTGTTATTAAAACAGACTAGACGGAACAGCTCCCAATCCGGCCATCTTGTAGCTGATAAAGAGATTCGGTTTCTCCGGTCGAAGATTCGTCACCGGAACAAACGACAGTCGCCCCACGAAACTCCGATCCGTCCTCATAACTTCCTCCATGGATGACTCCCACGAAGGCACGCTTCATGGCCGGTTTAACCCGGGCGGATTGCGCACGCTGAGCCGTCTCGACGAGGTCGGTGCAGATGTCCGACTCAGGGCCTGGTTCACCGATCTTCCAATGAAAACGTGAATGCTACCAAAGGGGATCCGGTACCCGTACTCAATTGAGCCGGCCTCGGGGCCCCAGCCTGCGTCGTCGATGTAGAGCTTGCCGCGACGACTCTTAGTCATCCGGCCTACAGCGTAGCCCTCGAATCCTTCAAAGCGGCCCTCCAAGAACCGGAAACCATCGTGCGATAGCCCCACGGTGGGCGCCAACTGTCGTGGTTTTGTCACGGCAGATGTCCTAGAGAAAGGACTTAGTCGTGGAGCCATCGCGACGGGTTAGCTTGGAGGGGTTAAAGCGGACACAAGGACGCAAGAGAGTTTTATACTAGTTCGGCCCCTTCGATGAAGGTAAAGCCTACGTCTAGTTGTGATGGAATTGATGGGGTTTCGATGACTAGGGAGCAAACAAGCTTCGCCTATGTCTCGAGTTGTTGTCTGTTGTCCTTGAACCGGCGCCGGGTCGTCCCCTTATATACACGGGTGACTCTCGTCGGCTTACGGAGTCCCAATACAGGCTCATAGATGTGTCCGGTTTGGTCTCTTCTTATTCCTAACTTACAATACAGGTTAACTACTACCGCCGGTTTACGGCTGCAGGCCTTGAGCCGACCATGGGCCTTGAGCCCTCCTCTGTCTTCTTGGGCTTTAACTTACTTAACTACTGACGAAATTAACACGGCCCAGATAGGCCGGTTTACGCCCAGTAGTAATATCCCCAACACTCCTTGTAGGTATTGGCTCTGTCCTTGACAATCTTCACCATTGGGCTCTTGCTCTTCTTCAATGGACTGGTCAAAGTGCTTGAAGTGCTTAATGACCTCTTGCCCCTCTGGTTGCTTGTACTTGTAGGTGTTCCTTGAAACTCCTCCTCTTCCTCTTCTACCCCTGCATCTTGCCCTTGATTCTGACCATAATCATCTCCAGGCACAAAGGCTGTGCTTCCATCCACAGTGTAACCTCTGAATAGTACATCAAGCAACTCCTCGTTTGCTGGAGGACCCCACTACAACTTCCTAAGGTATGGTTTCTTCTGCAGGATAGTGAAAAAGTAAAACTAGTTAAGATATGAGAGATTCATCAAGATTTACTCAGTACACACTCATTTGTACAAAAGTAGTATATACTCAGTAAAAATAAAAGTAGATCACAAGTAATCAGTACCTACTCATTCTGAATGAAAAAACACCCAGTATATGCATATTACGAAACCAAGCAGTATATACTGTATACGCAAAAGAAAAACAGTACACATTCGTTTGGATAAAAGTAGTATATACTCAATAAATACAGTATGTGTCCATTCTTTCTTCCTGGGACATAAAAAAATGTATGGATTATTTTTTTGGTGTTAAACGGTGCATGCACATTTGTTTTATCTTCTCTGGCTGTTTGTTTTTTGCGATTAGGTATATCCAAGATGAAGTATCGGCTCAGATTCATCAAGATTTACTGCTCCAGACTTAAATTATTTGACTGGCTCAGATTCATCAACAGTCCATTTTATTTACATAAAAGCATATATAGTCGTAACTATGTGCATAGAAGACCCATATACTTTGCCAATGCAATGAAAAATAATCACAGCAGCGACCCAACTGAGTAAGAAGAAAAACTTGGTCACAACCGCGGATAAATCTTCACAGCAGCGACCCAACATATTTAAAGATATACTACATTGATATAGACAGTAAAAGTGTACCTCTGTGTGTGTAATCCAGAACTCAGAGTCGACATCAAGGGTTCCATCTCGTTTCCTCCCCAACCCTGTATGCACTTGCATGTATCGCCAAAAAGAGTGGGTGTTTTTGAGTACAACTATCTGGTTCTTCACCTGCACACGAGAATACACCAACCCCTTTCTAGCAAGCAAGCCATCGATAACAGCTTGGTACCCTTCAGCACTCATCACCACACCATTATACGTTCCTGCTGCACGTTGCTCAATGCACAATTCTAACAAGCAAGCACTATTAGCATCACTCCATTGGGCTCGATTGCTTTGGCTCACCAGGGGACCTCCGGAGCTCGCTAACTCCTCCACATCATCCTCCAATTCTCCATCACCATTGTCGAAGGGGCCGCCGGAGCCGGATGCTTGCCCACGGACGACACTCCTCGGAGCCCGGCGGTTGGGTGCCGCGGCGGCCGAGTTGGCGCGCTGCCGAACACCGCCACCTGCCCCCCGACGACGACCCATCGAGGAACACACCACCGTTTCCTCCGCGGCCGGCTGTTGCCGACGAGGAGCCACCGAAGTTCAGTCGCCGGGCGTAGGGTGGGCGATAGGGAGGGAGCCCGGAGCCCCTGACGCGCCCAGGGAGGAGCTCATCATCGTTGCTCTGGAGGAAGGCTCCGTAGAGCCCAAGCCCCGGGAACCCCTCCGACGTCGGCGCTTGCGAGTTGAGGTCAAGACCGGTAGGGGTAGCGGGGCCGCTTGCCGACGGCTGCGAACCCCACACATCGAAGCCGTCTCTGTCCATCACTGGTGCTCTGCTCCAAGCTATACTACCTGTACCAGAAGAGAAGAATCAGTAGCGCATCCAGGAAGTGCTACAAGCAAGCCGAACTCAACACCGCACACGCAGTCGTGCTCTTCTGCGGAATAAGTAATCTTGTCCATGTTAACTTATGAGATACATTTCTAACTTTGATTATTTATAACAGCTAGTGCATAACAAAAATGAAATTGTACCAAAATATTATTTAATGATGAAGTATTGAGTTGATTACACTATATAGATCAGCTCTTCGTTCCTTAATGCTCTAAATTTGCACAAGAACATCTGCAACAAGAGAAGGGGCTGAACATCTGCAGCTCACTAGCTAACTAAACAGAAGTTTCCAGCCACACCGCTGCTCACTAGCTAACTAACCAGAAGTTCCGCCAACATATCTAGCTACTCTTGCTGACTTGCTGCACAGACGGACGCCTAGGAGGAGGGAGAGCACGACTACAGAAGGAACGGACGGACTCACCTCTCGCTGGATCCCTGGTAGATGCGCCGCCTCCGCGCACAAGAGAGAGAGAGAGAGAGAGAGAGAGAGAGAAACAACCGGGAGCGGTGCGAGCTTCGGACGGGGAGGGCGAGCGGTGACCGGAGGAGGGCGAACGCCGTCCGGAGGAGGTCGCGGCTTGGGCGGGCAGCGCGGCGCCCGGGCCGGTGGCGCGACGCTTGGATGGGCGGTGCAGTGGGGAACGAGAGGTGTGCGCGAGGGGATGCGGGAGGGACGGAGGGATCTGGTGTGGAGGCGATTTTTTAGTTATTCTTTTTGTGGGCCCCGGAAAAACTAGCCCAACTAGCACCCCCTCGATCGGGATACTTTTTTTACATGGGTTAGAGGCAACTAACTGAAACTAACCACATCTGTTTGGATCCTTTTGAGCTATTTGAGCCCAAAACAACTCAAACTAACACTAAGGCCCTGTTTGGATACTCTAACTCGGCTAGAGATTAGAGTTAGATTCTAACCCAGAACTATCCCAGAACTAACTCTAACCAAAAAGGTGTTTGGATGGTAGGGTTAGATTGACAATCTCAATCATTTGGCTACTTTGAACCCCTATTTCCTGCGGGAATTGATGTGGCCGACTTTTATGTGGCCTCCTCCCACTCACAATTGACATAACAAATGATCTTTACAAATCAAGGGTCCAAATCAAGGGTCCAAAACTGATGAGCCTAGCATGCACCTCCGTGTGTCACTACTAACTCTGCACCCTTCTTTCCCTCCAACTACTTATGTAACTGAAACTCTCAAGCAATACCATCTCAATGATCTCAAGGGGGGGAGCTAATCTCCCTAGCTTGATATCAGAGCCATGTACGGCACAACGGCTAGCACCGTGACAGCGTTTTCTTCACCTTCCTTCCTTCTAACTACTTCCAAGACCTCATCGGCACTTCACTCCACCGTCGTCGGCGCTATCACTTCCTTCGCTCCTCCCATAGTTTCCCTCCCTCCCCTTACCGTCCACAATTGCATGTCTCCTCCTACATCCGCTTCTTCTTTGATCCTACCCAGAACAACTATTACTAATGGACGATCATCTTCCAATCTGTAGCCGCCAGGTACAATGGCCTTGCTCACGTCGATAAGACCGCCCACACTGACACCACCGACGTTGAATGGCACCGGGCGGACATATCCATCCTTCTGTGGTAACATGCTACTATCTTTGACACTCTCCTCGACGTCGTCATGATGAATGATGCCACCGCCCTGGACGTCTGGACGCGTCTTGGGCGCTACTTCCTTGCCAATCACGCCTCTCACTTGATCCATCTCCGCCGGGGGTCAACCCTAGCATCTGACCAAGTGTCATCCATACCGAGTCGTTAATAGCCGTTGCTGCGCGCCATCACACCCATCACCATGTGGACGCTTTGCCACGTCACAAGGTGCTCAAAATTTGCATCAGTATTTTTTGCCACTGTCAATGATAGTGTGTGGTGCATTCTATCACGTTTTGAATTGTGGTGATTATTTGCTAGTTCGGACACAATTGTGGTGGTTTTATGCATTCCACTTTCTCATTTCCTATGGTTTTCCTATTCCCTTGATATTTATATTCTACGAACCAAAGGAGGCATGAGACCTTGATTATGCCATGCATGCCTAAGACTACTAAGCATAGCTCAGATGACTAGTTTTTTTATAGAACCTTTTCTTTTTGAACTACATCTCTTGACATTCTTTGTTTTTAGGTTGCTTATCACATGGGCCACTAGTTTTTTTTGTGATGGAACCTGACCATCCAGATTTAAGTCCTAGACTTGAAATAGATGATCGTATTTTTCTGGATTTATTCCCGGCTTTTGGTATGACATGCCCATCAACTATGAGGCCATTGGGTGGGGGGAAAATGGGGGGACTATCAGGCGATTTTGTAAATGTCAAAATGGGCCAAATTCATAAATGCCAATAGGGATAGGTGTACGTGTGTGTTCACTGAAGTGAATGTGCGTGTATAAGAGCGTCTGTAGTTGTATAGTGTTTCTGAAAACAAAGCATCATCCATCATACGGTCTTTGGGTCGTCAGTACCAATCAAAGATGTGGTCGATCAAACTCGGTTTCCAGCTGCTCATGAACGTCTCCAACCGTTCATAAAGGGTGCATATGATGCAGCTGGGTATGAACTGAACATATATTGCATTTCTTTCTTTTCTTGATGTGATGAACAACACCTGCACATCTTTAACTCTTTGGTTGGTGGAGTGGAGGTGTTTTGTACTAATTGCCAACGGATCGAATTTGGTGGCTAATTAACACCCCGGGTTCAAGGCACCATTAATCAGTTTCTTTTGTCGCCATTCAGAGAAATGCACTAGCTTATCTTGCTATTCTTGGAGTAGTATATGACCCGGCACTCAGCTACCACCACATGACAGATCCGTACGTCATTATTCTGACCCCTCCGCCGTACCTGCATACCCACCCAATAATAACGATTCAATGAAGTTTAACCAGGTTTATAAAGAAAAACAACATTCACAAAGATCCATAATGACGTATTTCCATGTTATGTTTATTTGGCATCATAGATGTTGATATTTTAAATATAAATTTGGTTAAAGTTTATAAGCTTGACACAAGATAAAGCTAACGTGGAAATTACAAAAAATGGTGGGTTATTTTGTATTCAGCCCTCGGTAATTGCTTTGCAAAAAATTACGAGTGGATAGTTAGTCAACATTATGTCATCCGTGATCCTTTCTACATATATGAACACTGAAACTACTCTGTGGGATACCATGTCCTCTATTTGGTTCTTGTAAGTGTCAAGTTGACTTTTCAGTGTGCGCATATTGCCCGAGCCAGGATTAGATCAAACTCCTTGTCAAATTTTTTTTGGTAAGATAGATAAACTTCCGCGCGTATTTTCAATTAGTAGGGGATGCACTCTGACTACCTGAGGTGAAGAGGAGCTCAACAAGCGAGGGAATGAGAGCAGTTCACGTAGCGAGTTCCATGAAGGGGGGCAGATCCGACGGCGAGGGTCGGCATAAACCATCCAGGAGGTGGTGAAGTGGGAGGAGGGAAGAAACTCGAGGTTGGGCATCCGCGTGAAGAGGACTCCATGCCTTACAAGCTTCTTCCAGATCAATATCACTACCCGTTCCGCATCATTTCCTTGAATGATGATCTAATAATTAATTAATCTCGCAAAACCACTCCATGAAATCATTGTTAACAATTGATCGTTGCAGAGGTGTATTCTTGAAGGTCATATGTTTACTGCCGTGTCAATTGACACATGTGGTAGTTTTTTTTCTCACAATGTTCCATTATTTACGTCAAAAGCAGCCTCTTTGACAGCAAAAAAAACAACTTTCTAGCCGAAGAAAAAGTGTTTGAAGTTAAATCTAGTGGTCTTGCAAAGATATAAGTAATCCAGTGAGACAATACATAAGTGTTCGTCGGACACCACCATCGATCTCTCTCACGTGCAGCTCCATGGGCCGCATCGTGGCGCATAAGATCCCGTTGCCTAGGCTCCCCCTCCTCCTCTCCCCTCACTGCCGCCAAGGTGTGTCATCGGGCAAAGTCCCGGCCCTGTCGACGGCGGTGCGGCCATTTTGTGGAACTGTCGTGGTGGACCTAGTGGTTTTGGAGCTCGATGGCAGGGTGCGGTCTTGGTGTTGCGAGCTCCGATGTGAGCAGGTGTCGGCGGCGGTGTGAGGAGGCACCCTTGGCCCAAAGTCATTTGTCGGAGCCGGTGCCCCGTCAGTATCATCCTTGTCATCCTGCTCGTGGTCATCTAAGCCCTCACTGGCATGCTCGGGTTTAACTAAATGTTGTTGTTCTAACTGGATATGTATTGGAGATTGGGGTAAAAATGAATGTCCCATTGATGAGTGGGTCCCACAATATGAAGACAACAAACATGACGACTCTGAATTTGCACGTTGGCTCGGCAGCCTCTATATCCTTATGAAAAGCACGCTTCATATGCATTATAACGATTGTTGTCACGGCAAATCTGCTAGAGTTGCTCTAACACCACTATATACAAGTAAGGATGCACCAAGTACCTCTCCCATCTCCTAAGCTGAATCATTTGGTGGTTGTCCGTGCCTCGAGTTATTTGAAAAGGCATATGTTCCCATTCTTATTCTTGGACAATAATCACATCGGTTTTGCTAACTCTCGTCTAGATGAGATTTAGTTATCTCTTATCTAACTTTCTAACCGTTGAATATAGATGCAAAATTCGTATTTTTGGCCGCTCGCTGCTGTAGACTCACAGTTTATTTGTCAATCATTGTTTTGCCTTTTCTTTTCTGTGTCGATCGTTTCCATGTTTTGCCGACTAGACTACATGCCCATTTTTCTATTGATTTATGTGCCAGGCTCCTGTAGTCTATTGACTGCATGCCGTCTTCTTTTTCTTATAATTTTTTTGTGTAATCGGAGAGAGGAATGAAGAGAATGAGGCCTTTTTAGTATTTCTGCGCTTTTATATGCATTTTTTGAATGCTTTTGCCAAAGAAGGATTTTGTTAATGCTCTTTAGAGTAGTGGCCGAGTCCAATAATTTTTTTTGTCCCAATTGCAACTCTATCCTTGACATGCAACTGAATTTCTTTGTCCTAGTTACAAGTTCATCCATTAGTACACAACTGCGTTTGACCTATTTTTTTTTTGTCCTAGTTGCAAGTTCATCATGGACACAACTAGTGAGGCATGTCCCTCTTTTGTCCAAATTGCAACTCCATCACCAAAATGCAACTGGAGCCCAACTTTTTTTTGTCCTAGTTACAAGTCCACCCTCGATACGCAACTAGGGATTGACCAAGTTTTTGTCCCAGTTGCAACTCCACCCTCGACACGCAACTTGGGGTGAACCTTTTTCCAGTTGCAACTACATCCGCAACATGCAACTAGGGCCGCCTTTTTGTGTTCTAGTTGCAAATCCACCTTGGATACGCAACTGGGCCTGACTCTTTTTTGTCCTAGTAGCAACTTCTCCTCCAACATGCAACTGGACCCGTCATTTTTTGTCATAGTTCCAAGTCCACCCTCGATATGGAACTGGAGTCTGACCCATGTTTTTGTCCTGGTTGCAAGTGCAAACCTCGACATGTAACTTGGGTCGATCCTTTTCTTTGTCCCAATTGAACTCAAACCCCGACATGCAATTGGAGCCTGCCTTTTCATGCATTAGTTGCAAGTCCACCCTTGATACACAACTGGGTCCCCCGACCATTTTTTCGCAGTTACAACTCCACCCTCAATACATATGCAACTGGGGGCCGACCCATTTTAGTCCCAGTTGCAACTTCACCCTCGATACACAACTAGTAACCCGACCCATTTTTGTCCCAGTTGCAACTCCACTCTCGATATGCAACTGGGGCCAACCCATTTTTGTCTAATGCAAGTCCACCCTTGACACGCAACTGGGGGAGGGTGTGATCTTTTTTTCTTATTTGCAACTCCACCCCAACATGCAACTAGGCATGTCTTTCTTCCAAGTTACAAGTCCACCCTCGATATGAAACCGCAAGTGTTTCGATCCGACTGCACCTGCATGGCCCCCAATGCTTCTGCAAATGGCGATAAATGGTGGTTGTCAGTCAATTGCATGTCCAGCAATTATCTTAACTGAATATATTTTTTCAGTTTTCTTTATCGTTATTTCATTTTCAATTTATCTAAAAATTCATGAACCTCTTCATAAAATTGTGAACTTTTCTGTAAACTCCTTATTTTCTTCAATTTTTTATTTAAAAAATCATGAACCTATTCGAATTCATAAAAAACATTTAAAGTTTATTTAAAAAAATTCAAATTCATGAATATTTTTCTGAATTCCTGCACAATTTTAAATTTCATAAAAAATATCTGTAAATTGTTTGGATTCTTTAATATCTTTAATATCATGAACATTTTCTCATATTAGTGAAAAATATTTAATTTACAAACAATGTTCAAATTTATGATTTTATTATAATTCACATACATTTTTTATATCAACAAACATTTTATATGTACAAGGTGAACATTTCATAAATACGGAATGAACATTTCATAATGTTGAACATTTTTTTTAAATGCACAATGAACATTTTCTAAATAGGAGGAACATTAATTTTGCAATTTTAGTTCAGCTTAAATTTTTAAGTTTCACAAACATTTAAATAGACTGTGAACATTTTTAAAATTTATGAACAATTTTTCTGATATATGACTATTTTCTAATCTACAAACATCCGTTCCAGTTGTACGAACCAATTTTTTAGTCGTGCACTCAACAGACGGGGTTTGGTGCGCTTTTCTATAGGATAAGAATCTGTGACAATGTGCTATCGAAAGAAAACAACTGCAGCTCAGAAGAAGAAATAACATAGAGCTAATTAAAAGAAAACCACATGTGCAGTGCTACTGATCAATTTGTAGGGGCTAATTGGTGGCCCATCAGGTTATTAGCAAATTTAGTGAAATGGTTCACAAACTCAACGACAATAGCCGGGGACAATCGAACAAGCTACAGGGGCCGCTGGAAGGAGGAAAACATCTACATAAGTCTTAAACACACCTCATCATATATACCCGTCAAATGAACCAATATGTGATTGGATGGCTAGGAGAACAGTGTCATCCGAATCCATTAAATTTTAAGTTTTCTCCTCCTGTGAGGGTCACCCATCAGCCAGCCAGAGGCGGATTTAGGCCCCAGGCAGGCCGGGCAGCTGCCTGGGGCGTGACGGCGACTTACTTCGTTGACTGTAGCTACAGTGCTTCGACTGGGTCGGCCTGGGGCTCGACTTTTTCCTAGGTCCGCCACTGCAGCCAGCGGTGCACGCGGGTCCACGACGATGAACCAATGGAGCACGTCCCCACCGAGACCGAGAGAGCGGGCCATTGCGGATGGTGAGCTCACGCGCGCACCGTACAACAGATTTTATCTTGCTCTCCCAGCATGATGGAGAGCGGCTTGAGCTGCACTGCACCAATTGGGTGATAAGCCATGCATGTAGGGACCGTGATGCATGTAGACATCCAGCAGCAGCACTAATACACCCGACCACTCTCCCGCACCCACCTCTGCACTGTAGCACGCCATTGACGCCGGGACACCGATGACTCAGGCCATCCAGATATACATCCTCGTCGTCGTCTCGTCGGCCGGTGATCGGTCGATCTCATCGCCAGCCCGACGGACGGCCCCGCCGCGAATAATTCAGAGGCAGGCGGCCGCGTGTAGACTAATTCAGGTGATTCCGTGGAGACGTCGACGCAAGCAACGTGCCGCCTGTCGATCCCGTCGCTTTCTGCCTCTTCCTCCTCTTGGCGATCCAAGGTCCAAGCCGGCAAAGGTATCGGTTGACCAACCGGACCTTCTATTCGCCGACCTGCGCGCCAAGTAGGCAGGGAACGCGCACGAGAATTTAGGCAGCCCCATGTGGGGGAAGGGCCGCCCCTGTTTTTTTACTTTGTTTTTCCATTCCTGTTTTTTTTATTTTAAACTCCGGATTTCAAAAAAAACCAAATTCTAAAAAATAGCATTTTTTCTTCAGAATATTAAAATGTTCGTGAATTCAAAAAATATTCATGATTTTGAAGAATATTCGGGAAGTCATAGAATGTCCACGAATTCAAAAAGTATTCCTGATTTAGAAAAAAATGTTAGAACATTATAAAAGAACAAGATATTGAAAAATTGTTTGTGAAGTTGAAAAAATGTTCATGAACTCATAAACTGTTCATGAATATCTAAAAATGTTCAAATTCAAAAAGTATCCCGAATTTAAGATATTGTTCCCAAAATGGAATAAAAGTTATTGCGTTCAAAAACAGTTCACTGATTTAAAGTTTATTCAAGAATTATAAAATTTTGCATGCATTTTAGAAATTTATTAAAAATAAAATTGTTCATGAATTTCAAAAAATGTCCAAAATTTCAGAAAGTGTTCATCGACTAACTAAAATCTTCATGATTTTCAAAATAAATTTGCAAAAATTCAAAACATATCAAAAATTTGTAAAAAAAAATCAAAATTTCATAAAAAATGTTCTTGAAATTGCTAAAAAAATTGCTAATTTGCAAAATGTCCAAAATTTCAAAAAGAAATGTTTGTACCGTGAAAAATGTTCATGATTTCCAAATTTTCTGTTGATTTCAAAATATATTCATGATTTTGAAAGATGTTTTCAAAATGATAAGAAAACTAAAAGAATAAAATACAAACAATAAAAAGTGAACTTTCGAAAAAAGGAGAAAACAACAATGAAAAAGAAAATATAAAAAAAGACAAACGAAAAGAAAAAATGATAAAAGAAAAATCATGTTCAAGAATTCGCCCGATTAACCAGTTAACTTGCCGATTAATCCCCTACCCGTAGGGTCACCGAGTAGCCGATAAAACTGATAAATCAGCCCATTATATCCCTACCCATAGGGTCATCGAGTAGCTAATAAATCGGTCAATTAATTGATTAAATGGCCAATTAGCCTATTAATTCCATACCCGCGAACTAATCAAACAACTACGAGTTAACGATTTCCTAAACAATGATGAAAAATCATAAGAAGAAACAAATAATAAAAGAAAAACCCGGTCCAGGGAAGTTCTTGTACACTACAGAGGCGAGGAGGGGTATGCGCTAGGTCACTAGACAGCAACCTACACGCGGAATAGGAACCTCCACGGACCAACGGCGGCCACGTGTGGCGATGACTTGGTTCCATGTTAGCTCGCACGCCACGGGACGGGTTGTTCGGCTCTGGCGAGATGATCGGAAAAAGTTGTGCTTAGATATTATTTTTGGGGGCCGACAGTGACCACGACTTTGGCTGTCAGGAGTTGTCGATGACGTTCTCTCCTTTCCGCCAGCTACTCCAGGAGGAACCCTTGGTACGGGTGATCTCAGGTAGGAAAAATGTCGTTAATGGTTTCAGTTTTCTCTCTTGAGAGGATCGATTTGGAGCTCCATTGGTTAGGGGGGCAGTGAATGATGGCAGATTCGCCTTGCGGTTGCCGATTCCATGCCTCGTCGACACTATTTTAGGTGGCTGGGCATTGAGACGGAGCGTGACATTGAGTGGCGGCGATCTTCCGTTGCAATGTCGTGTCACAGAGATGGTGCATGACAATTTTTCGATGATAATCGCCACTGCTCGACGAGGATCAATGCTGCTTTTTTTCTTTTTCCCTCTACCTAGTCATAGCGTTCTTCTTCTTATGTCTTTGTGATTTGCCAGCATGATTCTTCATGTGTCCATTGGTGTTGATTGTGTGCATCCTATTTGTGTAGAGGCAGAAAATATTCTCATTGTGATTGTATCTTCTTTATGTTTCGTGATGAGTTAATAAAACGACCGTTATATGGAAAAATGAAATCAAGTGCAAGGGGGTCTTCACAGACATTATTATGTGGTACAAATCAATAAGCACAAGTGGGTACAACTTCTCAAGATTCTGAAGAGATCGTTAAAATTCATAACATAGTCGTTCGAATCAAAGATACCCTCGAGGGTTATTATACAAGGAATTCAAACTGTTCTTTTCCTAAATCCTATCTGCATAGAGGGTCAAGTTGATACGGAAATGCAACCGGGTGATTGGCCGGCAAAGGTTGGCGTGGACAAAGCAATTGGAGATTCTCTTTCCTTGCAAGAATCCACCACCTAAGATCAAGATACTCTTCTCTCAGACTTCAGAACGGACCAAACTCACTGATGAGTGCTGCCACAAGTTGCCACTCTTTATTCAAGAAATTTAACAATAATTATAAAGATTCTTCGCCTAGTCTTAGTCATAGCTGCCGAAATTTAAAAACAATTAGCACATTCTTAACTATGCACACTAATTAGTCATTTCTGCTCCCACGATTCCATGATGATGTGTTCGATCATGTACCACTTCATAGCCGTACCCTCCCTGAAGCTACTATTTTGACCTCTACCCTTTAGTTTGAACAATACGTGACACACCCGTCTCACACTGTTTGGTCAACGAAATAGTGGAGGAGGTACGAAATGAAATTCATGCTGTCACAATAATTTTTTTGGTTTCAAAGTCTCAAAGTCGTGTGCAGAGACTGTAGGAAACAATTTGCCCACTTGTGTGCACTGAGAAGTGATAATAGTATGATCCAGATTATCTTGTAATGAATCTAGTGACGGTGCAGTTGTGCGAGTGTACGAAAGTTCACAGATCAGGGCATCTCCAAAACGGACGCTCAAACCGCCCGCAACCGTCTGGACTGCATAGTTCAGACGTGTTGTGCCATCCAACGCGGGTCTGTATCAGTTCATCGATAAGTCTGGACATACTTTTTCTGGCAAACCCGGGACAAAGTTCGAGAGTCTAGACAGCAGCCATGTTGGACTCCGACACCCCCGGCTGACACAAATCCCCACCCAGAGTGCAGAATAAGTTATTCTTCACTCGAGATAATCTTTCAAAAATTTCATAAATAATTGCGAGGTATAATTACATTCATATTGATTCACTATGCAATATTTGGCATAAGAAAACAGAAGTATAGGTCATAAGAGCAAAAAAGATGCATTATATATATATATATATATATATTACACTATGTTTTTACGTCTGTAATTTTACGTAACATAAAATATTTTTTACGGCGATTTAATATTTTTCTTAGATTCTTTTTAATGTATAAAGTAAGAATATTTACGGGACGTAAAAATACGGTGCATTGATTTTAAAATAGAGAGGGTTATGAATGAGATGGTGACCCAATGCAAGAACTTTGTTTGCTGAACGCCTACCTAATTGCACCAACCGGGTAGCTTTTCGTAATGAAATTTGAGAACGCTATCATCATTGATTGCCCCGTACGTCCATCGGATGCCTTGCTTTTCTCTCGGCAAGTCTCACTCAAGGCCGCTGCCCTCTTGTGACTATATTGATTAATAATGATAATTATGTTGTTCCTCTCTGTTGATGTAGTCTCCATTAATCCCCTATCTTGCTAAATGAGGTCAGGAATCTTCTAACGAAATGATTGATGATTTTTTTTTGTTTCTCCGGACCAGCTTTTCTCTAACACTGGAGTATATACAAAGAGGGGTTCTCGTTGAATGAAATCAGACCACACCAGTGAACCGTATGCATTGATACACTTCTGGTTGAATGACTTGTCTCTCTCTCTCTCTCTCTGCATGACATTGGGACCCAACATCTTATCTTGTGATTTTTTCCCCTTGTTTTGCAGAGAAATTGAAACCCGAAAGAATTGATTGAGACATGTCTTTCAATAGTTATGTTTTCTAACAAAAAATCAGGGGGGAAAGTTATTTCACAAAAGACACTGAAAATGATTCAGAAAGCCTTGACTAATTATTAACGAGTCAACAACCTTTTTTTATTATCCGATGACAGTGAAGGTGATAAAACCAAAAATAGTGTTTCCTTTCGGTGAATAGAACCGAAAGGCAAGTGGGAGAAAGTGAAGGAAACTGATGCTACCGAGTGGAGAAACTTGATCCACACTAGCTAGATTAGTTGCACCCGTGAGTTAGTGCTAAGTGGGGGTTGGCAGGTACTTCCATCGATCCATTATACTATCATACACGTACGATATATCTTGCAAGGTCTCCTTGGCTGAGGATGATTTAGACACACTGTGTAGCAAGATTTTTTCCATGTCAACTTATCACCACACAACCAAGTCGATAAACTCATCCAGCACTAGGGTTGACTCTTTGCAATTCTCTGTTTAATGCCAAGGGTCGGTATATATGGTATATACGATCGACAATGAATTGACTTGTGGTATTTTCAATACAATTCTACGCATGCATCACTGTCATTTTCTTGGGACATTCTTCGACCATTGGATGCACTCAAGATGATATTGTGTTTGTGAGCGAAGCTTTGTTGATAAGAGCTTTGGAGATTTGTCGGCTGCTATATTTCTTCTAGGAGCTTGACACTTCACTTGTTGACCGATGCCCCTTCACTTATCGGTCCATACTGGGTAACGCCTGATATTTCTCACATATCGCTCTTTCTAGGCCAAACTGCTCTGGTCCCGATATCCGGCACTCTGAACCTTGCCATCTCTTGAAGCTGGTTCTAGACGGATGTATGCACAATTTAGCTGCTTCCTGCAATACACATGTAGACATACGGGAAGATCATGGTTCGCCGCAAGTTTGAAAACTTACCAAACAGCAGCTGAGCTCTGTTTACTTTCGAAGTAATTCCTAGCATGTCAGCGTTTAGTTTGAGTTCCTTTGGTTGTGAGAGGCAATGCTCAAAACCTCATACTATGGCATTGCGTCCATACTGTGTTTGGTACTTTTCGATGGATTTAACCATTGTGATGTTGGTGTCTAAGATCACGCCGTAGCAGTAGGTTTTTTCGTTTCTTAGGTGTGAAGTCTTCTGCTATATATGAGCAAATATAGTTGCACATCATTCTTGTCAAGAAAACTTATGGGTGTTGCCTTTCGTTTCATTATTATAATTGGTAATGCGTGGTTGGAAGGCTTCTGAATTACGCCTGAAATCTTGGGATGACCTTCATCAGCTATGGTATGTCCGGCGAAAGGAAAAGAACATGTTCATGTGTCAACGCCGGATGCTAGCTTCAGAGAACATGCGTTTCCCAAACCCCGAGCGCATTTCCAAGGTATATCTACTGTCACAACCTAACGCCATTGCTCAAGAAATTAACTGCTTATTAATGCATATTTGGTTCTCTGTCGACATAACCATGTCCACATGCAACAAATTTTCATTTCTTCAAATAATTGTTTCATACTTTTTGTAATACTTTTGCTTAGCACTGTCCATCTATGGATGGCAAGCTGTACCCACTGCAAGTCCAAATGTTGTATTTCTGAACCCCTGCTATCTCTAGTTAATCAGATATTTATGATCTAATTGCACATTTTTGCTAGTTAATAGAACTGCAATTGGCTCTAGTGTCATGATCGATTAATAGTCAGAGATAACATTGGCTATTCTACTGGTCCTGCAAAGTTACTCCATCGAGTGGCCAAAATAAGTTCTGTCTTCTCGAGTCTTCATGTACTGTCCTCGAATATCCTTGGTTCTGACATCCAAACCGTGTAATCAAAGGTACTGTGGAGTGTGGAACGCTGCTCAGAAACAATTGCCTTCATGATAAACTAAACTAAAGAATAACATTTCTTTGCGGCAAACGAAATGTTATTAATTCTCCTGCTTTCGTAAATTAAGCTACATGGACATGGTGGAAAACAATTTCTTTTTACAGAGTTAGAGATTTTCTTTTGAATTCATGGGTGTCTTGGGCCCAATAACAAACAAAAAAATCTTTTCCAAAACGATAGTTCATTGGTAGTGTTCATTGTTCAATATTGGTGCAACTTTTGGTCACTTCTTAAAGTTATTTTGTGTTTAGCACTGGGCGCTTGCTTTTCAATAAATAATGAGTGAACTGTTAGTCAACAATTTGTTGTTGATCACCTTTTCAGTCTGAAGATATGACCTGCTTTATAGATATGATTTCCTGCATGTGGTTTTTTTGAAGTGGCTCCAAATTTCTTGTCATCGGCATATTTTCTCAACTGTTCAAGACTCAGTTTACTGTTGGGCACTTGCTTTTGAGGAAATAATGAGTAAACAGTTAGTCGACAATTTGGTGTTGGTGATTTTTTCAATCTGGACATATGACTTGCTTTATAGGATATCATATCCTTCATCTGGCTCTTGTCAAGTGTCAATCTTCTGACTCGATATTTCTTGTTATCATCGTACTTTTTTTAAGGCATTTTTGTCTGTTCAAGACTCGGTTGAGTGCTGGGTGCATGCTTTTCAAGAAATAGTAAAAGAGTCCGTGCGTTGCAACGAGAGAAGAAAATACCATACGGCCCTAACCCAATAACCATGACTAAGACCCCAATAGGTCTTGCCGAGGAGTCTCTCTCTCTCTCTCTCTCTCTCTCTCTCTCTCTCTCGGCATAAGATGACAAATCTACTTTTTTTCATGTAAGATTTTGTCGAGGTGTACATGCACGGTTATCGATGGTTTATTATCTCCAATTTGGCTTTGATGAGGTGTTCATTGCAAGCCTGGTCGGTGTCGTTATGAAAGAAAGATGGATCATGCGCTATTGATTAAGATTGCAGCTTAAATAGCATTCTAAAAATATCTCACGGGCAAAATAACATCATATTCATATTCTACACATTTTTATAATCTAATTTCATATATAACATGTTAAAATTGAAGTTAGGGTTTAAAAAATATGGATATTTAAAAAAGGTATTATATGTTATAGATGGACTGCAGGTTAATTTTTGAAACGGCGGGGGGTTTTCTACTAAAATGCAGAAAACAATTAGTTTTCTGTCACTTAATGGTGGAGTGTGAATTATTTACTAGAAAAGGGAGGAGGTTTCTGTAAAATGGTAGAAAAAAAAGGGTTTGTTTTCTCACTTGAACATGGGTGGTGGGTTAATTACCTGAAAACAGAGAGGGTTTTTTGTATAAATGCTGACGGTGAACGGGCGGAAGCAAACGTACTTTATTAATAGGTATAGATATGAGTGGACAATTGGTCAACACTCAAAAATATGTTGTTGGTGATCTTTTTGGTATGGAGACATGGCTTGCTTCATAGGATACCACGTCCCCCATTTGGTTCTTGCCAAACATCAGTGCAGTTTTGTTTCCAAGCCGTCTTTTCTGTTCCTTAGGGCATCTCGAACGCTGATCCACAAATTCCTTCGGTATACATCCGTTTTTGTGTCCGGACGTGGTCCGCAGACATGATACGGGAGAGAGTAATCCAACGCTAATTGCAAAGTATGCGGGCTAGGAGGAGAAAAAGTAGGTGGGAACCATGCATGTGGTGAAATATTTATGGGTTGGGAGGAGAGAGAGAAGAGGGGGACCATGCATGTGCGGATGGGAGGAGAAAGAAAAGACATGGACCATCCATGTGATTGGTCAATTGCATGTTCGAATTTTGACAAAGCTCACTCACGTTTGTCTCCATAATATCGGAATTTGAATGCCCATTGACGGTTACTCTGAAGGGAAGCAAGCAAGCAAATTCTTTCTATACCAATGGACGTCAATGGATTTGTGTTCGAATAACCGCAACCCTCCTCTCTCTCTCTCTCTCTGTGTGGGGGGTGGCAAAGCACCATCCAGCTGTTTGTTTGCACAATGTGATATGCATGTCCATTGGTTTCGTTTCTGGTCCTGCGTAGCCAGGGATTCGTTTTTGCCGTCGGCGTTGATGGTGTACTGTGTGAGAGCGGCTCCTTTCATTCATTGACAGGAACGTGTCCTTGTGTCCTGTACTGGCGTCGCATGTATTAGTATAACATGTACGGTAGGCGTGATGTTTTCGTGGACTATCAGTTCTTGGGTTGGTGTAGCAGCTGCTCTTGGGTTGCATTTCTTTCTTTGGCCGTCGTTAATTTCTTTGGGTGGAGAAGAGGATCAACAAGCTGAATAACTTTGTCTATCTTAATTTGACCGCATGCACCAGGACCTGACAGGATCGATCATAGCATATCTTAGACCAATGATTCAATTCCGTTGTTTTTACCCCCCCCCCCCCTATTTTGACATTCTCGACACCTATTACCTTATTTAGTGACATTTCATTCGTTTTACCTCATTTAGCAAAAATGTTTCCACACTTTACCATGTTTAAAGTTTCATGATCGTTCTGACCGATAGGTCCCAATTGTCAGGTCTAGCTGGCATGCCACCTCGGTTTACCTCATTTAACAAAAGTGTTTCCACACTTTTCCTTGGCTATTTTCTCCGTGCTGAACCAGTCCTCTCAACTTCTCCCGACTGGCCCAGCCAGTTGGAGGTTGCTCGCGCGTGTCGAACGCACAATGCCCAAGTCAGCCGCGCCATGTGCACCTCCAGTCGCTTGTGTTGCTCGCCACTAATCAATCGCATCGCCAACCAGGCTTCCGACAAAAATCGCCCACGGCTTGCTTGCATCTAGGGTTAGGGATTGTCAAGCAGCGGCGGCGTCGGGTGATGAGAGGCCGACCATGCAGGGGGTTGCCATAATGCCTGCCACTCACTCCAACGATCGCCAGCGGGCACGCCTCAAAGTCTTGCCTGCTGCTTGTTGCCTACCAGCCTACAAACGAAGGAGGCAGTGATTTTGAGTCAAACTAGGGCGGGATTATGCGTGCTACTCGAATGCGAGCGATGCGTGCCGTGAATATGGAGGCCAGTGTGGTGCAGCCCGACCTGGGCGACTTGTCCATCAGGCATTGACGAGCTCCTCTGGTGCCATCATATCGAGCCTGGCTGGTCGGGAGAAGCTAAGCAATGTGGTTCAGCGTGCATAAAAAAAATCAGGAAAAAACCCGCAATTGTGGCATGCCAGCTGGACCTGATAATTGGGACCCACTGGCAAGGTCTTTTTCTTGATTCCAAATTATTTTCGGTAGGCACGAAAAAAACAATTTCTGGAAAATCTCAGAATTTTTTCAGGATTTTTCGTCTGAATATTTCAAATGAATTTTGTATTATTTTTTTTTTTGCTTCAAAACATAAACTATTTGAAGCCTCACTTCACTACGCGTTCATCATGTTCGAGTGGTCAGCTCGTCATTCCATCTTTCGTAAGCTCTCAGGTTCAAATCACCCATCCTATAATGCCGTTTTAAACGGCAAAATACTTATAAAGATCGGTTGGCAAAACTGGGATTCAATCTTGTGACCCCAGCAACTACAGCAATCGCGGTACCACCATGGTAAGAGATATCTTCTATCTGAATAGCCATACAGGCTCTATTTGACATAAACTTCGACGTTTAAATTCAAATAAATTAAAAAAATTCATTCGGTATTCAATTTTTTTTGGTGGGGACCGGATGCGCCAGTTTTCGACCTGTTTTCAAAAATACTGGCCGAGAAAAAAAAAACCTTGCAAGCTAGTCAAAACACTCACAAAATTTTAAATAAGGTAAATTGTGGGAATGCTTTAGCTAAATGGGGTAAAAACCAGAATTCATTCTTTTAGGAATCTGTAACAAAGAGCTAAAAGCATCTCCAGCCGCGCCCCAGGAAGGCCTCCCCAAACGATTTTTTCGCGCCGGAACCGAAAAAACGGCCCAGTCGCGCCTCCAGGAGCCCGATTTTCACCGGCCTGGGCCAAAAACAACGCCGGCGGACCCAGGCCGAACCCGGCGCGATGGGGGCGCCCAGGGGCGCCGGGGCGAGCTGTTTTGGTACGAAAAAGCCGCGGGCCAGCTGCGTCAGCGACACGGCGTCTCGTCTTCCCCCAACGGCCTCGGTTCCCGCGGGGAATCAATGGCAAGGCTGTCGCCGGTCAGCCTTGCCATTGATTCCTCACGGACGGCGCGTCACGGGACGGCGCGCCGACGCCTTCCCTCCCTCGCACGCGTACACACGGGCGCGGCGCAGCTATATAGCTGGTGGCCTCACTCGCCTGAGCCCACACCAGCCCCGCCCCTCGCCGCCGCCCACCCCCTCCCTCTACCTCTCCCGAGCGCCGCCGCCCAGCCCCTTCCTCTCCCTCTCTACCTCTCCCGAGCCCGTCGCCATGGCAGAGCGTTTCCCCGGAGACGAGGCGGCGGCCAACGGCTTCGGCCGCCGTTCGCTGCGCGAACAGGAGTCCTGGCTCCTGTTCCAGGCGAACATCCCGGCGCCGCCGGACATGCGCGCCGGGCCGATGGGGTGGAGACTCAGCAACGGGGGAGTGCCCATTCCCCCATTGCCCGACGCCGTGGCCAAGCCCAAATACTTCGCTGAGGAGGTCGAGGTCGTACGCGCCTCCCTCACCGACGCCTAGCTCTTCCTCCCCCAGTACGCCGCCGACAACCAAGCGGCTTGGGCGGCGTACTTCGAGCGCCGCCAGCAGCAGCGGTTGGCGTCCACCAACAGCGCGGCGGTGGTCGGCGGCCAGAAGAACAGCGAGGGGCGCCACCTGTGGTGGGGCGTCCCGGCCGCACGCTCGAGGGCGTGCTGACGTACCTCGAGGGCGGCAACGACCCTCCGTTGGCGTACCCGGCGAGGGTGGCCACCCCGGCGCACCACCGATGCGCCGGGCCATGGGCGCCAAGGAGGTTCGGGTCCTCCTCCTCTTCTTCCTCCTCGCGATCTTCCTCGCACTCCTCCGGTACTCCGGCCCTGCTCGGCGTCAAGGTCGAGCCCGCGGTGGAGACGCCGCTCGGCCGGCGCACCCGCAGGGCCGGCATCGTCATCAACGAGGGCGGCCGGCGCGCCTCCTCGTCGGCTCCTCCTCCGCGCTTCGTCAAGCCAAAGACGAAGCCGGGGCTCACGCCGGTGAAGACGGAGCCGGGGCTCGCGCCGGTGAAGAAGGAGCCGGCCGCGGCGGTGAAGATGGAGCTCGACGACGACGACGCGGCCCTGAAATGGGCGCGCAGAGACTCCATAGCGATGGAGAAGGAGCGCCTGGAGAAGGCGAAGGAGCGCCAGTGCGCCGCCCTGCGCCGCTTTGCGGAGCGCCGACGCGGCCGTGATGAAGGCGGAGTCGTCGTCATCTGCGACAGCGACGACGACGACGCGCCGCCGCCACCAGCCCGCGTTGGCGACGCCGGTCAGGGGTCCAGCAGGGACGGCCGCGTCAAGGAGGAGAAGTCCGACGACGGCGGCGACGATGGCGGTGACGATGGCGACTACTCGGCGTTCAGCCAGTTTCTTTTTTAGATTAGTTATCTATTTTGCTATGTAATGAAAATCCGCGAACATGTCTAATATATGCCCAAGTTTGCCGAAATTTATCGTGTTTAGCCGAACTGTGCCGAAATTTGCTATACAAATTTTATGTTTAAACACGCCTGGGGGCGGCCCTGAGGCCGGCGGCTGGGGACCAACTCGACCCCAGGTCCAATTTTTGCGCCGGCTCACCTCCAGACGGCGATTTTAGGCGCCCCTTAAGGGGCCAACGGCTGGAGATGCTCTAAGGATGACCATTACGGGCATGCCACATGGTGATATGATGGGACCTGGCTCTGGCTAGTCCTTCCCCCAAAACCAGAGACATCTAGTTATGACTATTTGGCCCATGCTTTCATAGGATTTTTCCTGATTATTGGGATATTAGCCCATGTTATTTTTAGAACAAGGAGCATCTTGCAAGAAAAGCTTTATATTTAGGTACAGAGGAAGTGCTAGTTCGTATAGATTTTGTAGAATCTGTACGTAGGGATAGGGTTTTCGTTATAAATTCACTTCCAGGATCAGACATAGCAAAAGCCTTGGATGAAAAACCATCAAAAGCCAAGGACTCCAACAAGAGCAATAGCAAGCAATCCTCCCGTCCCGCATACACCTGACCTCATCCATGAGCATCTGATCCTCACCACACCGTAGTTCATTTTAGCTGTGTAACCGCTCCCCTGATTTATAAGGTGGTACGTGGCCGGCCAGAAACCACCTGCGTTATACGCACATGATATGATGGAGCAACCAACGAGTGGACCAGATAATGAAACAAATATTGCGCCTGCATTCCATTTCTCTGGTGGTGTGGATAGACGCCGGCCGGCCGGCCTATATATGCGATCGCTGTAGCTCACCCTCCCCTCCCCTACCTACCTTTGGACATCATACGAATTGATGCCGGGACGTCGCCGATCCACGTACCATTACACCTCTGTCAACTAGGACGATGTACAACCATGGTCCGTGCAGTTGCACCATGCATCAATCCAGCGCGGGCTGCTCCGTCCACCCACCCCACCGACGGCGCACCGACTGCGGAGCGGCTTCATTCAGATGTACTATGTGGCACGGCGGAGGGGAGTCGGGCGGTCGCCGCCGGCGATACGCGCCGGCGGTGGCTAGCCACCCGCCCACCCCGTCCAGTCCACGAGGGAAAACTCATGGAGAAAACGGACGCCATTCCGCACAAACAGTTTTATCATGGCGGCCGATGCAGGACGCTCCAGGACCAGGAGATCGATCTTGTGTGGGTCAATTTATTAGGCACGCCGGAGTTAGTTGGTTGGTCGCCGGCCGGCATCGACGGCGACTCTTTGCTTGCTTTTGCGCACCTACGCGGCAGAAAACCACGTGCGCTATGTCGTCGCTCACCCCGCGTGCGTTCAAGCTGATCCACCCATCCATCGCCGTACGTTTGCAACAAACGGTCGTCATGTGACCTGTCGCTAGGGCAATTCGTGCTCACGTTGCATTTCTTTCTTTCTTTTTCCTGATGAGATGAACACCACCTGCAATTCTTTCTTTGTTGATTAGGTCGGTTTCTTTTGTCGCCATAGAAAAAAATTGCACTAGCTTATCGTTGTTATTCTTGGACCGCCATATCTCATGTAGAGTTTTTTTTTTTTGCGAGGAATATCTCATGTAGAGTTAGTATATGAGACTAGCAAAAAATGTCCGTGTGTTGCATCGGGTATAGAATAAATCTCAGAGTTCATATGGTATTCAAGTGTTTACCTATCATGGTGAATAATAAGATTTTCCAATTAAATTGCTTGTGAAACTCATAAATATCCACTTTATGAAGATCTCATTGTATTTCAAAAGCTCGTAATCTTTTTTTCTACTAATAAAACCTACTTCTTCAACTCACTCTAAAGGAGTTGAATTGTGTGTAATAAGTTGTTATTTAACAACCCTATGTAAAAATAATTACAGCGGCCACTGCTTCGATGCAAAAGTAATTGTGCATCATTGGCATACCTGTAACAGTTTCAAACAAATCATATCTTCATCCCTATATCTCACAATCCCTATTAACATTAATTCATATTTATGCTTTCTCATTTCAAAAATATAATGACCAGAAAGTAAAGAATTTACAATACTTGCGACACTTTTGTTGTGCCCTCAACAGTAGGAGCACACTCTCCATGCTAACATGACCACTTCCCTGGACATTATCACTGGGCCTCGATGAGTATCAGGATTAGGGGGTGCAAAGCCGTGGGACACATGGTACAACGGAGGGTAGTGCTCCTTCTCCCAGCTATCGTGCGGGGCGAAACATGGTGCGAGCAAGAAGCATTGTTGTCGCACTCTCTCTATTCTTCATCCCTCGCTCTCCTTCCTATCTTACTGATGACATCGATGACATACATAGTTGAGGAATATCTTGATGGTTAGCAAGTACCGGCGAGCTTCAAATATATTCTCCATTAAGAAATATTTATTTTCAATATTTCATTCACTTTTAATTATTATACTCCATCCGTCTTAAAATAAGTGTCTTGACGTTGTACTAACTAACAATACTCCCTATACTTAGCGGGGAAGATCGGATGCAATAAGATCCTAATTGAATCAGACAACAACTTTGTGGTTGAATCAGTACAAAATCCGGATGCTCATGCTGGACTTGATGCGGTTATGGTGGCAGAGTGTAAGCAGCTAGCTCTGGATTTTGCTAGTGTTGAATACTCACATTGCTTCCGCGAGGCGAATGAGGTGGCACACAAATTAGCACACAAATCCTTTAGTGATAAATCTTCTATTTTTTGAAAATCGTTTATCCCTGACTTTATTTCTCACTTCATTGTAAATGACTTGGCTATTATTTGAGGAATAAAGTCTTATTGGTTAAAAAAAACTAACAATACTCCCTCTGTTCCTAAATATAAATCTTTTTAACGATTCAATATGGATTACACATAGATCAAAATGAGTGAAAGTACACTCTAAAATATGTCTATATACATGCATATATAGTCCGTATTAAAATTTCTAAAAGGACTTAAATTTAGAAACAGGGAAATACAAAATTGTGTATAAAATTGTATTGCGAGTTATTTTAGGACAGAGGGAGTATGTACTAACAACAAACATCATCAAGTATTAATCGGTGCTCTTCCGGAAAATGAAAATTCGGTGCTAGCATGCGTGCAGCTTCTGGCCGGTACAAGACCAATCTCATTCCATTTCATTAAAGAAAAGCACTGACCGCCCACTGCGTGCCTTATCTCATCGCCACTCCTCTCCTTCTTTTATCCAGATCGCCAATTCCTCCGCTCATCCTAATCCAGCGCTGGTCCTCTTCTTCTTCTCCACCCAATCTAGCCAAGAGCTGCACGTGCGCGGGGCCGTGGTGGCTGGCCAGCGGAGCACCCCCTAATCGGCGATGAACCCAGAGGCCGCCAAGGCTGGCACCTTGGAGCTCCTCTGCCTCGTCCTGATCTGGCCGTCCGCCCCAGTCGTCGGCCCCGTGCTCCGGATCAGGCCAGAAGCCTTGCCTACGACCTGATTCAGACTGCGTAGCCTTCGCCACCTGCGCCATGCCCCAGAGGTTCGGCCGATCCCGCGTCGTTCATTCTCGCTTCTTCCTTTGCTCGCGGCTCGCGTTCGTCCAACCACATCCTCTCACTGCCTCGCTCCTCCACCACCACTCCTCTCCCTTCTTCCTCCCCTCCCTGCCAGCCAGGGCACTCTCCCTCTCCCACCTCCGTTCGCCGCAGGTGAGTGCGCGGCTACGGGTGTCTGGCCAGCAGCAACAGCTGCGGCAGTTCCGCGCCCGGAGAAGCCGCGCGCTGGGCGATGTGGAGGACGACGACCTGCCGCTTCCTCATTCGGGCGTCCTCCTCTGCGCCGTCGGTGAGCCCTCCCCTTCTTCCTCCATCTCTCTTCTCTCCCCCGTGCTTCTTCTCTAAGAGCTCTCTCTTTTTCTACAGAGAGACGGCCATGGCCGCCCGATGCCCGAGCGCCGCCGGCCAAGGATCCGCGGGCGTCCAGACCCCCTCCACGCCATCCCCATCTCGCCAGAGACCTACACCAAGTCCCATCCAGCGCCCGCGCCACCCTTCGGGCCCCGCCCCGCAGCTCTGCAGCCCGAGCGCTTCGGCCGCCTCGCACCCGAAGCAGAGGAGAGGAGCTCCCTACCACGAGCCTCTCCAGCCCCGGCAAACCAGCAGGCCGACCCCGCCTCCTAGTCACTTCCCTCCTTCCTTTTTTTCCCGCCGGGACGCATCACCCCTTCCTTGGCTTCTGCGGGAAGCCGGCGGCAAGCTGCGGCCCGTGCCCGGCGGTGGAGAAGGCAAATGGATAAGCGGTGGTGGTGCCCGGTGGTGAAGCAGTTTAATTAAGGACCGTGGGTAGAATTGTAACAAATGAAGGGGTGTTTATGTAAAAACGAAGCGTTTTCTCACGTACCCACTTAAAATAGGATTGCGGATTGAATTCCCAAAAATGAAGGGGCTTTTCTGCAAAAGTGCAGACGAAGTACGACCAGACGCGATCGCTGGTTTATCTTTTTATTTATTTTTTGAAAGTCGATCGCTGGTTTATTAGTAGGTAGAGATTATGAGAAATCCGTACGTCATTATTCTGATCCTTCCACCGTACCTACTTACCCACCCAAATAACAACGGATTGAAGTTAAACCAAGTTTATGGAAAAAAATCAACATTCACAAAGATCCATTATGAAATATATTTTCATATTATGTCTATTTGGTATTGTAGTTGTTGATATTTTTTATATAAATTTGGTTAAACTTTATAAGCTTGACATAAGATATAAAACTAATGTGCAAAATAAAAAAACGGAGTGCTATTTTTTATTCAGCACTGGGTACTTGCCTTTCAAGAAATTACTAGTTTCATAGTTGTACCGTCGAAAAAGTTTCACCTGCGAAGGCTCTTAGATCTCAGTGGATGTCATAACTCATTTTATAAAGTATGAACCTTAGGTAAACACTCGCCTGTCGACATGTTGTAAACCTTTGCTCCATGTGCCATGACTCAGACACGGTCGCTGTCCTACTCCTCATCCTCGTCGTGTGCATCATCGATGTCTCGGCGAGCTCTCAAAGGCGCTTGCGTGCGCCTGCGCAAGCTAGGTATTTCCACATTCTCATCATTGGCAGCTATCGCAGCGTACGCCGTCCTCGGCCTAGGCCTAGGTGTCGGGTCGTACGCTGCATGGCGGCGGGCGCACGCGGCCGGCGGGGGCCACCTCCCCGTCTCAGCATCGTCGTCCGCATGTCCTCCCCGAGGCTTTCATTGGCGGGCGACATGGGCCTCCCCCCACCTCATGGGCCTCCACATCAAGGCTCTCCTAATCACATCATTCGGAGGCGGGCATCCTCCACATCTCCGTGACGCCATTGGATTCAGTCGGATGCCATGGGGGTGGGCTTCAGTCGGCCACCAGAAGGCCAGGGACTCCGGCAACAGCGTCCGCACCGGGGAGCCCCATGATCTGAATCTTCGCTGCCTCCACGTCTCACTAAAAAATTCTTTGTACAAAACGGTGCAAGGCTTGGGGGGGGGGGATGCCTTGCCCCCCACCCCACCCCAACTTAGCCATAGTTTCCCGACTAGATCAGGCTGGGGCGCGTTGCTACGCTCGTCATTTTTTACGGTAGAATGATAGGAACTCACACAAAATATATAGAGAATTTTGTTGATAGAATGGTAGTGATTCACACAAATATATGGACAATTTTGTTGATAGAATAATAGGAATTCAACAAACATATATGGATATGCAAGGTGAAACTTAAATTCCTCAAAACAAGCTGATTATGTCACTGACCACAAGTACAAAGCAAGGGTTCACTAGTGCAGAACCGGGCAATAGCACCGGTTCGTAAGGCCCTTTAGTGCCGGTTTCGGAACCGGCACTAACATTTCGGCACTAAAGCCCCCCCCCCTTTAGTACCGGTTCAGCACGAACCGGTGCTAAAGGGCAACCACGTGGCACGAGCCAGCTCCGGGGGCCGGGAGCCCTTTAGTACCGGTTGGTAACACCAACCGGTAATAAAATGTTTGGGGGATTTTTGGTTTTATGATTTTTTTTTCATTTAATTTTGTGTTTTCCATTTTAATTCTTTTTCGTTTGCTGGTATTTTACGGTACTACACATTGTATACGTTATGCATATATATATATATATATATATATATATAAATAGAATTTCTAGTAGAACCAATCATATATATATCATCAATGTCTCACAAACTACCATATTAATTTACACATACACACATGTATAGCTATATACAATTTCTCCTACATATGCATGTTGCCTTCGGAGCCAGTGGCATTAGCCTAATTGGTGCCTTCGGAGCACGATGACAATTGGAAGTGGTTCATGACCTGTTCGATGGGGGCGGTAGCGGGTAATAGTATTCTCCCTTCGGATTTATGACCTGGTCGAGCAAAAATCCCGCTATTTCCTCTTGAAGTGCTTCTACGCGCTCCGTTTCTAGAAGCTTGTCCCGCACCTCTTTGAACTGTTAAGAAGGAGATCAATATACATGTGTATTAGTTGTGTGACTAGATATCGATAATGGTGTAAAAATTGTGAATAGTGTTCTGACAAGCGTACCCATTCCTGTCTTTGAGATCTGCTCCTTTCGGACGCCATCATGTGAATGTTCTCGCAAACGCAGAATGCACACAGATCAGTCCCCTGCGCCTGCTTCAGGGCCTTTATTACGAGAATGGAATTTAATTTGATCAGATAATAATTAATCAAGCATGATAATTAAAGAGATGGCAGCTAGCTAGCTAGCTAGTACTACTTAATTACTTACCTTGGATCGAAACCATTTCAGCTGTGGTTTCCATTCGCCTTCCGTGACGCTGATGAACCTTGCCCAAGCCCTGCCCGCCGACAAAGAAAATGAATAAAGGGGTTATTAAATAGTTCATATCATGAAATGACGAACTAAATAGGCCGAGATATATAGTTAATAATGATTGAAATTACCTGTTGACTATCCCATACAAGATGTTGTAGTCACTATTTGCTTTGAGTAGAGAGTCCAGTATTTCAACTGTTCCGGCGTCAACTTTAATGATACACAAGATCCAGTGAAATCTGCATGCACACACGTTTGCATGTCTTAATTAAGCGGGCATATGTAAGCAAAAACATGTAGCTAGCTAGTAGGAAAAAACAGAGAATTTGTAGTACAAGAAAGTGTGACTCACTGGAAGTTGTAAGGAAGTAGTATATCTTCATTGTATTTGAGGCGCTTCAAGAACTCTAGCATGCTTTCCTCTACCTGCTTTTCATAATACTTGTTCATTTTCCATGTGTATTCATTAACGGTGTTTGGGTCAATGAACCCAATGCCATAGCATCCACCTTTTCTCATCTCATACATCTTCATCCTGCATAATACCACAGAAAAGAATATAGTGAGGATAATTATAGGTAATGATTGATCAAAAGGATCACTACAGCTAGCTTGAGACTTAAATTACAGAAAAAAATCACTTACAGACAATAGCAACTGACGATAGATTTGTCGAGTGCGTCTTGATTGTATAACTGAAACAGTTCAGAATACTCAACGGCCACAACTTTCTCATGGTAGTAATGATCCTTCTTGACATACACCATGAGGGACTCTCGATCGGATCTCTTGATAATGTCCATGTACCATTGATGCAATTCATACATTCTCGTTGGGAGCTTCTTGACATCTTCTGGCTCGACCAAAGGTTGGCCCCGGATATATTTCCGTTTTATTTCCTCCTCTGTAATCACAGGCATGTCCTCGATCTCGAGGAGTTGTCCAACAGTGATCTTGAGTTCTTCAGCCTGCATTATATGCTCCTGGGTTATTACCACATCGCCCACCTCGGGAACGTAAACTGTTTGGCCACAATAATATTGGGCGCGCGTACTGTCACGTGTTGTTGGCGGCACAACAAGCGGGGGGGTCGATTGCGCCGCCTGTTCTCCCAGCTGGGCAACGGTTTTCCCGCATTTTTCGACAGCTGCTTGTTGTTTGCTCGAGCTCGAGCTTGCCTCCTTCTGTAGACGTTGTCGATGTAACTTCCTGATGTGGCGCTCATAGTCTGTGTCAACAGGCTTAGGAGCTGGTGGTTGAGCCATACGAATGAAGTGGTCAACTACTTCCACAGGCACTTTCTCCCTTGGCGGCGGTGGCGGTTTCGGTCCAAAATGGGCATCGACTTCTGCCCGCACTATGGCATTGGTTTGCTCCTCGGTCCTGTCGTAAGCCCTCACAGGAAGAGGAGTAGTGAGGTTTGGACCATATTTATATCGCTTGCCTCCGCCTGTACATCCTGTACTATGACCTCGACTGGTACCGCTACGCACCATAGCTGTGGGGTGTCTCTTCTGCGATTGCTGAGGCGGCGGAGACGGCTGACGGGGCTGAGTTGGACGAGGAGGAGTGGCCTGAAGCTGTGCCGGACTTGGAGGAGGAGTGGCCTGAGGTTGTGCCGGACTTGGAGGAGGAGTGGACGTCTGACGCTGTGTCGGACTTGGAGGAGGAGTGGCTTGACACTTTGCCGGACTTGGAGGAGGAGGAGTGGCCTCACGCGTTGGTGGACTTGGAGGAGCGGGAGTCTGCTGACTCGGTGGCGGACTTCGACGAGGAGTCGGGTGACGCGGTGTCGGTGGCCTTCGAAAAATGATGCAATCCTTTCTCCATAGGATGATACGATGTTTGGCATCTCCGAGTGTGTGCTCCTCATCACCTCCAGGAATGTCAAGCTCTAGCCCCGAATATTGGTCCACCACCTCATCAACCAAGACACGAGCATAGCCCGCTGGAATCGGGTTGCAATGGAAGGTTGCCTCGGGGGAATTTGAAAAAGCAATGGCGTCCGCCACCTTCATGGATATGTTCTTCATTTTGAAGTGTAGCTCGCAGTTAGTGTTCTCCGTGATGTCATCCACGGGGTATCTATCCAGCACTACTGCGTCGCCCGGGGCGGAACCCACGCTGCTTCTCGGCATGGATGGGGCGGTGGTATCCAATGCTGGATCATCCGCTAGCTGCTGCAGCTGCTGAGACCCCCTTTGCTGGCTAAGTGAGTCGATCTGCTCCTGCTGCCGCTGGAATTTAGCTGCCAATTCCGCTTGACTTGCTTCTAGGCCTTGAAGGCATTCATAGTCGAGCTTCCTTTGCTCCTCCTCCATCTTCATCTTCTTATCCTCCGCAATCTTCTTTCTCGCACGGGTTCTGTAGTCGGCGTTCCAGTCCGAAAACCCCTCATACCACGGAATAGCGCCTTTGCCTCGTGTTCTTCCCGGGTGTTCAGGATTTCCCAGGGCACACGTAAGCTCGTCGTTCTCTCTGTTGGGCTGGAACACCCCCGATCGAGCCTCTTCTATTGCAACAAGTAGCGCATCGTCGGCTCCGTTCAGACATGCCTTCGTCGAAACATTGCCTGTCTTCGGGTCCAACTCCCCCCCATGCGCATAGAACCAAGTCCTGCACCTGGGGGGCCAGCTCTTAGTAACCGGAGTGACACCTGCAGCCTCCATCTCTTTCTCAGACTTATCCCACTTAGGCATTGCCACCGCGTAGCCACCTGGCCCCAGCTTATGAAACTTATCCTTTTTTCGGCATTCTTCTTGTTTATTCTCGACCGTTCCTTAGCTAATTCTGAATCCTTGAATTTCACGAAATCGTCCCAATGAGCACTTTGATTCTCTAGTATCCCCTCGAATACTGGAGTCTTCCTTCCTCCCTTGACGTACTTCTCCCACGTCATTCTCTTGTGGTTCTTGAATGCAACCGCCATCTTCCTAAAAGCAGCGTCCTTGACTTTCCGCACGTCTGCTTCTGTGAAATTATCTGGTAGGGTGAAATGTTCCATGAGAGTATCCCAAAGCAGATTTTTTTGATTCTCGTCGACAAAAGTAACATCTGGACGTGGATTTGCTGGCTTTCTCCATTCTTGAAGGGAGATCGGGAGTTGGTCCTTCACAAGAACTCCGCACTGACGAACGAACTTGTCCGCAATCTTCTTAGGCGCTAATGGTTCGCCATTAGGTTTGAATGCCTCGATATTGTACTTTACGCCCTCCTTCAACTTTTTGTTCGGGCCTCGTTTCGTCCTTTTGCCTGAAGATTTGCTCGATCCGGATGGCTGAAAGAAGAAAGATCGATTCGTTAATATATCTTCGACTCATTTAAAACATGCGATGATCACCAGATTCCTGCTTATATAAATATATATACCTCGCCGGTGTTTGTTGTTTCAGGATCAACATGTTCTTCGTCGTAGTTCATGACTTCATCTTCTCGGTCGTCGCGATCGAATATCATATCACCCTCTCCGGTGTTGTTTAGAAATTCGGAGCCGTCAAAATCTTCTTCATTCTGATCATCATCTGGCCCGCGTATGATATCGAGCATGGTCTGTTCTCTCTCTCTGTCGGTATTGTCCGCCATAGCTTTTATTTAACTATGCCAAAAGAAATATAAAACAATTTAGTATAATCTCGAATAATAGATATAATCTCGAATACATCGTCTCGAATAATAGATATAATCTCGAATACATCATCTCGAATAATAGATATAATATTGAATACATCACTAGCTAGCTAGCTAGCAAGCTAATAAAGATCGAATAGTACAGAGTAATCTAGGCCACTCGCAGTTCCTGAGGTGCGGGCGGTGGACACCCAAAGAGAAGGAACCATCACTGGATCATAGCTCGGGTGATCTCCCCAAAGAACCTGCCAGGTATTGGAGAACCTGACGTCCATAGCAGCCATGTAGCGATGGACGTGCTCGTCCTCCTCCCTGACACGGCGATGTACCACCTCCGGCGGGGCCGGCTCCCTCCGCACCGAAAGTGGCCTACGTGAATGCCACCAAAGGAGATGAGGGTCGACGACGGGACCCGGGGCCGGGTTCCTCACCAAGCGTCGCGCCCCTGAAGGTAGCACCTCCCAGTGCCAGCCCGGCGGAGCCCAGTCCCGGACATGGGTCCTCTGAAGCAGGACGTCGTCGCGGACGTGTCGACGGCGAGGATGCGGGCCGAGCATCGTCGACAACAAAATACTATATGCCGCAAAAGTAAAGTAACATTTTTTGAATGATGGATTGTGATGATTTCATATATGCAAATTCTAAATTTTATAACTAAAAATATAAGAAACTAAAAAAACATCGATCACCGTCTAACAATTTGAAATTAATCTAATTCATCTAGCTAGCTAAAACTAACATTTCCAAAATTTCTAACATTTCTATATAACTAACATTTCTATAACATTTGACATTATATATATTATAACTAACATTTCTACATACTATTTGACATTAATCTAATCTAATTAATTAATTCATCTAAAACTTTGTATGAAAAACAGAAAAACAGAAAAAACTAAAAGCTAAAAACAGAAAATTTGTGTGTGTGCGCGTCTAGTGTGTGTGTAGTGTGTGTGTGTGTGCATGTAGTGTGTGTGTGCGCGCGCGCGTGTGTGTGCGCTACGGTCGGCGCCGGCGCCGGCGCCGGTGTGCGCTACGATTGATTGGAGGGAGGAGAGGGGCCGGGGGAGGGGCTCACAGCGCGCGCGGGCAAGGTCGAGGCGACGGCGACGGCGAGGGCGAGGTCGATCCAAAGGCGATGGCGACGGCGAAGCGAGGGGATCGGCGACCGGGACGGCGACGGGGGTGCCGCCGAGTCGACGGGGACGACGCAACGAGGACGGGGGCGTCGTGGAGTCGACGGGGACGGCGCGACGGGGGCGGCGACGGCGCGGGACGGGGCGGCGGCAGAGAGAAGTGGGAGATGAGAAACTGAAAATTTTCGAAGTGTTTCTTATATAGGGGACACCTTTAGTACCGGTTGGAGCCACCAACCGGTACTAAAGGCCTGTTTTGGCCAGGCCAAGCGGGGGGAAGCACCCCCCTTTAGTACCGGTTCCTGGCTCCAACCGGTACTAAAGGCCCCCCCTTTAGTACCGGTTGGTGCCACGACCCGGTACTAAAGGGGGTGCGCTGCCAGGTGAGGGGCGCAGAAGTTTAGTCCCACCTCGCTAGCCGAAGGGCGCTCACACCTGCTTATAAGCCCCGCCGCCGCTGCTGTCTCGAGCTCCTCTCTAAAGCAGGCCTTCTGGGCCTACCTCTGCTACTCTGCCCTGTGGGGCCTATTGGGCTTGCGGGCCTGCATCCTGGCCCAACAACAGGTTGGGTTTCTAGTCGTATGCAGGCCGCTGTGGCCCGGTAGGTGGGCTTTTTTCATTTAGTTTTTTCTTTTCTGCTTTATTTATTTTGTTTTATTTATTTTTAGTTGTTTTTTGCTGTATTTAGAGTTTCTTTGTGAATATTTTTGATAGTTTTTAGAAACTTTCAGTTAGTGCCGGTAGTTTTTAAATTTGAATGGTTTAAATTTTGAATTATTTGAAATTTGCGTGAATCACTAGTTTGTGAATAACTTAACTTTAAAAATACATTTTCCAGTGATTCTTTTTTCTTATGTTTAATATTAGTGTGTTTTATCATTATATTCAATTTGGTAATGCTTAAGTTATTTAAAAATGAAATGCCTTTGTAACGGATGAGTTTTCGTCCGAAACCCTGATACTTCGAAACAGATTGTCCATTTTGTACACGAAGTGCATCCAGTTTTTGCGGTAACCCTCTCTACTTTTTTGCACATGCTATGTGGGTGAAATTATGATACCATGCCAACTTTCATCCTTTTCTGAGTTCATTTGAAATGCTTTTCAATTTCAGGGTCATTTAGCTGAAAAAATCAATAAATGCATGAAAGAATTTGCTTGCACATAAAATTTCTTCGCGTTTCAAATGCCAAAACACATAACTAGCTACCCTAACTATTACAGAGATTCCCTCCTGGGTGTGAAACACAGAAGAAAGTGATGATAGTTAAGCCGATCACATCCCAGATCTTTGGGTGTGAAACTTTTTCTTCGCGTGTGTCCCTTTGCGTCGTAGCCATGGAAAATCTTCATCATTTAACGGGATGCTCGGGTCAATATTCACTATGAATAGAGCAATTTCATCAAAATTTTCATAATCTTCTGACTTGTCTGTCTTGTCATCCACTCCCACGATGTTTCTCTTCCCAGAAAGAACTATGTGCCGCTTTGACTCATCGTACGATGCATTCGCTTCCTTATCTTTTCTTTTTCTTGGCTTGGTAGACATGTCCTTCACATAGAAAACCTGTGCCACATCATTGGCTAGGACGAATGGTTCGTCTGCATACGCAAGATTGTTGAGATCCACTGTTGTCATTCCGTACTGCGGGTCTTCCGTTACCCTGCCTCGTGTCATATTGACCCATTTGCACCGAAACAAAGGGAACTTCAAACCACGTCGATAGTCAAGTTCCCATATGTCCTGTATATAACCATAATATGTTTCCTTTCCCGTCTTGGTTTCTGCATCAAAGCGGACACCACTGTTTTGGTTGGTGCTCTTCTTATCTTGGGCGATCGTGTAAAATGTATTACCATTTATCTCGTACCCTTTGAAAGTCATTATATTCGAAGATGGTAACTGGGACAGCAAGTACAGGTCATCTTCAATAGAGGTGTCATGCATGGTACGTGCTTGCAACCAGCTGGCGAAACTCCTGGTTTGTTCACGTGTAATCCAGTCATCAGACCGCTCCGGGTGTTTGGAGCGTAGCAAATTCTTGTGTTCATCCATATACGGAGCCACCAAGGCGGAATTCTGTAGAACTGTGTAGTGTGCTTCAGTGAGAGAATGTCCGTCCATACATATTATTTGTTCCCCTCCTAGCGTGCCTTTTCCATCCAGTCTGCCCTTATGCCGCGATTCAGGAACACCAATCGGCTTAAGGTCAGGAATAAAGTCAATACAAAACTCAATGACCTCCTCATTTTGACGGCCCTTGGAGATGCTTCACAATGGCTAATCGAACGTTTTCCGGTAGAAGCCCCCTCAATGCAACCGGAAGCAGTTGCGTCATAATCACGTGGCAGTCATGAGACTTTAGGTTCTGGAACTTTTTCTCTGCCATGTTTATTATTCCCTTTATATTCGACGAGAAGCCAGACGGTACCTTAATACTGAGCAGGCATTCAAAGAAGATTTCCTTCTCTTCTTTGGTAAGAGCGTAGCTTGCATGACCCTGATGTATGCCGTCTTTTCCGTGCATACGTTGCTGGTCCTCCCGTGCCTCAGGTGTATCTTTTGTCTTCCCATACACGCCCAAGAAGCCAAGCAGGGTCACACAAAAATTCTTCGTCACGTGCATCACGTCGATTGCGGAGCGGACCTCGAGGTCTTTCCAATAGGGCAGGTCCCAAAATATAGATTTCTTCTTCCACATGGGTGCGCGTCCGTCAGCGTCATTCGGAACAGGTTGTCCACCAGGACCCTTTCCAAAGACCACCTTCAAATCCTTGACCATATCATGTACATCAGCACCAGTACGGTGGCGAGGCTTCGTCCGGTGATCCGCCTCACCTTTGAAATGCTTGCCTTTCTTTCTTACGGGATGCCTGCTCGGAAGAAATCGACGATGTCCCAGGTACACATTCTTATTAGCCAAATATATACTGTCAGTACCGTCCAAACAGTGCGTGCATGCGCGGTATCCCTTGTTTGTCTGTCCTGAAAGATTACTGAGAGCAGGCCAATCATTGATGGTCACAAACAGCAACGCCTTTAGGTGAAATTCTTCCCCCATGTGCTCATCCCACGCACATACACCTGTTCCATTCCACAGTTGTAAGAGTTCTTCAACTAATGGCCTTAGGTACACATCAATGTCGTTGCCGGGTTGCTTAGGGCCTTGGATGAGCACTGGCATCATAATGAACTTCCGCTTCATGCACAACCAAGGAGGAAGGTTATACAAACATAGAGTCACAGGCCAGGTGCTATGGTTGCTGCTTTGCTCCCCAAAAGGATTAATGCCATCTGCGCTTAGACCAAACCATACGCTCCTTGCGTCATCTGCAAACTCCTTCCCGTACTTTCTTTCGATTTTTCTCCACTGCGACCCGTCAGCGGGTACTCTCAACTTTCCGTATTTCTTACGGTCTTCTCTGTGCCATCGCATCGCCTTGGCATGCTCTTTGTTTTGGAACAAACGTTTCAACCGTGGTATTATAGGAGCATACCACATCACCTTGGCAGGAATCTTCTTCCTGGGGCGCCGGCCCTCGACATCACCAGGGTCATCGCGGCAGATCTTATAGCGCAATGCACCACATACCGGGCAAGCGTTCAAATCCTCGTACTCACCGCGGTAGAGGATGCAATCATTAGGGCATGCATGTATCTTCTGCACCTCTAACCCTAGAGGGCAGACAACCTTCTTTGCTTCGTACGTACTCTCGGGCAATTCGTTGTCCTTTGGAAGCATATCCTTTATCATTACCAGCAACTTTCCAAATCCCTTGTCAGATACACCATTCTCTGCCTTCCATTGCAGCAATTCCAGTGTGGTGCCCAGCTTTTTCTTGTCACCTACGCAATTCAGGTACAACAATTTTTTGTGATCCTCTAACATGCGCTGCAACTTCTTCTTCTCCAAATCACTTGCGCAGTTTCTCTTTGCATCGGCAATGGCCCGACCTAGATCATCAACGGGCTCATCTGATGCCTCTTCTTCAGCTTCTTCCCGCATTGCCGGCTCAGCTTCTTCCCGCATTACCGGCTCAGGTTCTTCCCCCATTGTTGTATCATCGTATTCAGGGAACCCATGGCCAGGATAGTTGTCATCGTCCTCTTCTTCTTCATTGTCTTCCATCATAACCCCTCTTTCTCCATGCTTGGTCCAAACATTATAATGGGGCATGAAACCGGTCTTAAACAGGTGGACGTGAATGGTTCTTGACGTAGAGTAATTGTGACCATTCTTACAGCGAGCACATGGACAAGGCATAAAACCATCCGCCCGCTTGTTTGCCTCAGCCACAAGCAGAAAAGTACGCACGCCCTCAACGAACTGGGGAGAGCATCGGTCATCGTACATGTTGGGGAACGTAGCAGAAATTCAAAAATTTCCTACGTGTCACCAAGATCTATCTATGGAGAGACTAGCAACGAGGGGAAGGAGAGTGCATCTACATACCCTTGTAGATCGCTAAGCGGAAGCGTTCAAGTGAACGGGGTTGATGGAGTCGTACTCGTCGTGATCCAAATCACCGGAGATCCTATTGCCGAACGGACGGCACCTCCGCGTTCAACACACGTACAGCCCGGTGACGTCTCCCACGCCTTGATCCAGCAAGGAGAGAGGGAGAGGTTGAGGAAGACTCCATCCAACAGCAGCACAACGGCGTGGTGGTGATGGAGGAGCGTGGCAATCCTGCAGGGCTTCGCCAAGCACCACGGGATATGAGGAGAAAGAGAGGGAGGGCTGCACCAACAGGCAGATATCAGATCGCGTGTTATGGGCAGCCCCAGGCCTCACTATATATAGGGGAGAGGGAGGAGGGTGCGCCCCCTCTAGGGTTCCCACCCCTAGGGGGGCGGCAGCCCTAGATGGGAAAGGGGTGGCGGCCAAGGGAGGATTCCCTCCCCCCCCCCAAGGCACCTAGGAGGTGCCTTCCCCTCCTAGGACTCTTCCTTTAGGGTTTCCCCACACTAGGCGCATGGGCCCTAGGGGAAAGTGGCGCCCCAGCCCACTTTGGGCTGGATCCCTTTCCCACTTCAGCCCATGGGACCCTTTGAGATAGGTGGCCCCACCCGGTGGACCCCCGGGACCCTTCCGGTGGTCCCGGTACAATACCGATGACCCCGAAACTTGTCCCGATGGCCAAAATAGGACTTCCTATATATAAATCTTTACCTCCGGACCATTCCGGAACTCCTCGTGACGTCCGGGATCTCATCCGGGACTCCGAACAACATTCGGTAACCACATACAAACTTCCTTTATAACCCTAGCGTCATCAAACCTTAAGTGTGTAGACCCTACGGGTTTGGGAACCATGCAGACATGACCGAGACGTTCTCCGGTCAATAACCAACAGCGGGATCTGGATACCCATGTTGGCTCCCACATGTTCCACGATGATCTCATCGGATGAACCACGATGTCAAGGACTTAATCAATCCCGTATACAATTCCCTTTGTCTAGCGGTACGATACTTGCCTGAGATTCGATCGTCGGTATCCTGATACCTTGTTCAATCTCGTTACCGGCAAGTCTCTTTACTCGTTCCGTAACACATCATCCCGTGATCAACTCCTTGATCACATTGTGCACATTATGATGATGTCCTACCGAGTGGGCCCAGAGATACCTCTCTGTTTACACGGAGTGACAAATCCCAGTCTCGATTCGTGCCAACCCAACAGACACTTTCAGAGATACCTGTAGTGTACCTTTATAGCCACCCAGTTACGTTGTGACGTTTGGCACACCCAAAGCACTCCTACGGTATCCGGGAGTTGCACAATCTCATGGTCTAAGGAAATGATACTTGACATTAGAAAAGCTTTAGCATACGAACTACACGATCTTTGTGCTAGGCTTAGGATTGGGTCTTGTCCATCACATCATTATCCTAATGATGTGATCCCGTTATCAATGACATCCAATGTCCATGGTCAGGAAACCATAACCATCTATTGATCAACGAGCTAGTCAACTAGAGGCTTACTAGGGACATGGTGTTGTCTATGTATCCACACATGTATCTGAGTTTCCTATCAATACAATTATAGCATGGATAATAAACGATTATCATGAACAAGAAAATATAATAATAACTAATTTATTATTGCCTCTAGGGCATATTTCCAACAGTACATCCATTGCCGGCTCATCTTCATTACACAACACCGAATAGACCAAATTAATACAAGTTCATACATAAAGTTCATACAACACTTAAATGCAACAAACAAATAACTCTCTAGCTAAAGCATTTAAATGCAACAACAAATACGATCAAGATCGCAACTAAGGTAACAATGGATCCAACAGCATAATGATACCAAGCCTCACTATCGATGGCATATTTTCTAATCTTTCTAATCTTCAAGCGCATTTTCTCCATCTTGATCTTGTGATCATCGACGACATCGGCAACATGCAACTCCAATTCCATCTTCTCCCCCTCAATTCTTTTCAATTTTTCTTTCAAGTACTCGTTTTCTCTTTCAACTAAATTTAACCTCTCGGCAATAGGGTCGGTTGGAATTTCCGGTTCAGATACCTCCCTAACAGTCTTCCACTTGCACTAGAGTCAATAGTCTAGTTCACATCGCGATGTGATTAACACTCACAGGTCACGTCGCCATGTGACCAACATCCAGAGAGTTTACTAGAGTCAATAATCTAGTTCACATCACTATGTGATTAACACTCAGTGAGTTATGGGTTTGATCATGTAGCTTGTGAGAGAGGTTTTAGTCAACGGGTCTGAACCTTTCAGATCCGTGTGTGCTTTAACAAATCTCTATGTCATCTCCTAGATGCAGCTACCACGCTCTATTTGGAGCTATTCCAAATAACTGTTCTACTATACGAATCCAGTTTACTACTCAGAATAATCTGGATTAGTGTCAAAGTTTGCATCGGCGTAACCCTTTACGACGAACTCTTTTACCACCTCCATAATCGAGAAAATTCCTTAGTCCACTAGTTACTAAGGATAACTTTGACCGCTGTCCTGTGATCCATTCTTGGATCACTCTTGTACCCCTTGACTGACTCATGGCAAGGCACACTTCAGGTGCGGCACACAGCATAGCATACTGTAGAGAGCCTATGACAAAAGCATAGGGGACGACCTTCGTCCTTCCTCTTTCTTCTGCCGTGGTCGAGCTTTAAGTCTTAACTTCATACCTTACAACTCAGGCAAGAACTCCTTCTTTGACTGATCCATCTTGAACAACCTTCAAGATCATGTCAAGGTATGTGCTCATTTGAAAGTACCATTAAGCGTTTTGATCTATCCTTATAGATCTTGATGCTCAATGTTCAAGTAGCTTAATCCAGGCTTTCCATTGAAAAACACTTTCCAAATAACCCTATATGCTTTCCAGAAATTCTACGTCATTTCTGATCAACAATATGTAACAACATATACTCATCAGAAATTCTATAGTGCTCCCACTCACTTCTTTGGAAATACAAGTTTCTCATAAACTTTGTATAACCCAAAATCTTTGATCATCATCAAAGCATACATTCCAACTCGAGATGCTTACTCTAGTCCTCAGAAGGATTGCTGGAGCTTTGCATATTTATTAGCATCTTTCAGGATTGACAAAACCTTCCGTTTTGTATCACATACAACCTTTCCTCGAGAAAATCGTTGAGAAAACAATGTTTTTGACATCCTATCTGCAAGATTTCATAAATAATGCAATAATCGCTAATATAATTCCAACAGACTCTTAGCATCGCTACGAGTGAGAAAGTCTCATCGTAGTCAACTCTTTGAACTTGTCGAAAAACATCTTAACGACAAGTCGAGCTTTCTTAATGGTGACATTTACCATCATTGTCCGTCTTCCTTTTAAAATCCATATGTACCTAACAACCTTACGACCATCAAGTAGTTCTTCCAAAGTCTACACTTTGTTTTCATACATGGATCTCTCTCGGATTTTATGGCCTCGAGCCATTTATCGGAATCCGTGCCCACCATCGCTTCTCCATAGCTTGTAGGTTCATTGTTGTCTAGCAACATGACTTCCAAGACAGGATTACGTACCACTCTGAAGTAGTACGCATCCTTGTCATCCCACGAGGTTTGGAAGTGACTTGATATGAAGTTTCATGATCACTATCATAAACTTCCACTTCAATTGGTGTAGGTGCCATAGGAACAACTTCCTGTGTCCTGTCACACACTAGTTGAAGAGACGGTTCAATAACCACATCAAGTCTCCACCATCCTCCCACTCAATTCTTTCGAGAGAAACTTTTCCTCGAGAAAGGACCCGATTCTAGAAACAATCCCTTATTGCTTTCGGATCTGAGACAGGAGGTATACCCAACTGTTTTGGGTGTCCTATGAAGATGCATTTATCCACTTTGGGTTCGAGCTTATCAGCCTGAAACTTTTTCACATAAGCGTCGCAGCCCCAAACTTTTAAGAAATGACAGCTTAGGTTTCTCTAAACCATAGTTCATACGGTGTCATCTCATCGGAATTACGTGGTGCCCTATTTAAAGTGAATGTGGTTGTCTCTAATGCCTAACCCATAAACTATCATGGTAATTCGATAAGAGACATCATGGTATGCATCATATCCAATAGGGTGCAGTTATGATGTTCGGACACACCATCACACTATGGTGTTCCAGGCTGTATTAGTTGTGAAACAATTTCCACAATGTCTTAATTCTGTGCCAAACTCGTAATTCAGATATTCATCTCTATGATCATATCATAGATTTTATCCTCTTGTCACGATGATCTCTCACCTTCACCCTGAAATTACTTGAACCTTTCAATAATTCAGACTCGTGATTCATCAAGTAAATATACTCAACATCTACTCAAATCATCTATGAAGTAAGAACATAACGATATCCACTACACGCCTCAGCACTCATTGGACTGCACACATCAAAATGTATTACTTCCAACAAGTTGCTTTCTAGTTTCCATTTTACTGAAAATGAGGCTTTCAGTCATCTTGCCCATGTGGTATGATTTGCATGTCTCAAGTGATTCAAAATCAAGTGAGTCCAAACGGTCCATTTGCATGGAGTTTCTTCATGCATATACACCAATAGACATGGTTCGCATGTCTCAAACTTTTCAAAACGAGTGAGCCCAAAGATCCATCAACATGGAGCTTCTTCATGCGTTTTATACCGATATGACTTACGTGGCAGTGCCACAAGTAGGTGGTACTATCATTACTATCTTTTGGCATGAACATGTGTATCACTACGATCGAGATTCAATAAACCATTCATTTTAGGTGTAAGACCATTGAAGGTATTATTCAAATAAACAGAGTAACCATTATTCTCCTTAAATGAATAACCGTATTGCGATAGACATAATCCAATCATGTCTATGCTCAACGCAAACACCAATCTCGATGGTAGAGGGAGCGTGCGATTGCTTGATCATATCAACATTGGAAACACTTCCAACACATATCGTCAGCTCACCTTTAGCTAGTCTCCGTTTATTCCGTAGCTTTTATTTCGAGTTACTAACACTTAGCAACCGAACCGGTATCTAATACCCTGGTGCTACTAGGAGTACGTAAAGTACACATTAACATAATGTATATCCAATATACTTCTATCGACAGTCTTCTCATCTACCAAGTATCTAGGGTAATTCTGCTCCAGTGGCTGTTCCCCTTTATTACAGAAGCACTTAGTCTCGGGTTTGGGTTCAACCTTGGGTTTCTTCACTAGAGCAGCAGCTGATTGCCGTTTCATGAAGTATCCCTTCTTGCCCTTGCCCTTCTTGAAACTAGTGGTTTCACCAACCATCAACAATTGATGCTCCTTCTTGATTTCTACTTTTGTGGTGTCAAACATCGCGAATATCTCAAGGATCATCATATATGTCCCTGATATATTATAGTTCATCACGAAGCTCTAGCAGCTTGGTGGTAATGACTTCGGAGAAACACATTCTCATCTGGAAGATCAACTCCCACTTGATTCAAGGCGATTGTTGTACTCAGACAATCTGAGCACAAGCTCAACAATTGAGCTTTTCTCCTTAGTTTGTAGGCTAAGAAAATCGTCGGAGGTCTTATACCTCTTGACGTGGGCACGAGCCTGAAATCCCAATTTCAGCCCTCGAAACATCTCATATGTTCGCGACGTTTCAAAAAACGTCTTTGGTGCCTCAATTCTAAACCATTTAGCATTACACTGAACTATCATGTAGTTATCAAAATGTGTATGTCAGATGTTCGCAACATCCACAGACAACGTTCGAGGTTCAGCACACTGAGCGGTGCATTAAGGACATAAGCCTTCTATGAAGCAATGAGGACAATCCTCAGTTTACGGACCTAGTCCGCATAATTGCTACTATCACTTTCAACTAAATTTTCTCTAGGAACATATCTAAACAGTAGAACTAGAAGCGCGAGCTACGACATAATTTGCGAAGACTTTTGACTATGTTCAGGATAATTAAGTTCATCTTATGAACTCCCACTCAGATAGACATCCCTCTAGTCATCTAAGTGATTACATGATCCGAGTCAACTAGGCCGTGTCCGATCATCACGTGAGACGGACTAGTCACATCGGTGAACATCTTCATGTTGATCGTATCTACCATACGACTCATGCTCGACCTTTCGGTCTTCTGTGTTCCGAGGCCATGTCTAGCACATGCTAGGCTCGTCAAGTTAACCTAAGTGTTTTGCATGTGTAAATCTGTCTTACACCCGTTGTATGTGAACGTAAGGAATCTATCACACCCGATCATCACGTGGTGCTTCGAAACGACGAACTGTAGCAACGGTGCACAGTTAGGGGAGAACACTTCTTGAAATTTTATGAGGGATCATCTTATTTACTACCGTCGTTCTAAGCATAAGATGAAAAACATGATAAACATCACATGCAATCAAAATAATAGTGACATGATATGGCCAATATCTATAGCTCCTTTGATCTCCATCTTGGGGCTCCATGATCATCTTGTCACCGGCATGACACCATGATCTCATCATCGTGTTCCATGAAGTTGTCCAACTATTACTTCTACTACTATGGCTAACGTTAGCAATAAAGTAAAGTAATTACATGACGTTTAATGTTGACACGCAGGTCATAAATAAATTAAGACAACTCCTATGGCTCCTGCCGGTTGTCATACTCATCGACATGCAAGTCGTGATTCCTATTACAAGAACATGATCAATCTCATACATCACATATATCATTCATCACATCCTTTTGGCCATATCACATCACATAGCATACCCTGCAAAAACAAGTTAGATGTCTTCTAATTGTTGTTTGCATGTTTTACGTGGCTGCTATGGGTTTCTAGCAAGAACGTTTCTTACCTACGCAAAACCACAACGTGATATGCCAATTGCTATTTACCCTTCATAAGGACCTTTCATCGAATCCGATCCGACTAAAGTGGGAGAGACAGACACCCGCTAGCCACCTTATGCAACTAGTGCATGTCAGTCGGTGGAACCAGTCTCACGTAAGAGTACGTGTAAGGTCGGTCCGGGCCGCTTCATCCCACAATGCCGCCGAATCAAGATTGGACTAGTAACGGTAAGCATATTGAACAAAATCAACGGCCACAACTACTTTGTGTTCTACTCGTGCATAGAAACTACGCATAGACCTAGCTCATGATGCCACTGTTGGGGAACGTAGCAGAAATTCAAAATTTTCCTACGTGTCACCAAGATCTATCTATGGAGAGACTAGCAACGAGGGAAGGAGAGTGCATCTACATACCCTTGTAGATCGCTAAGCGGAAGCGTTCAAGTGAACGGGGTTGATGGAGTCGTACTCGTCGTGATCCAAATCACCGATGATCCTAGTGCCGAACGGACGGCACCTCCGCGTTCAACACACGTACAGCCCGGTGACGTCTCCCACGCCTTGATCCAGCAAGGAGAGAGGGAGAGGTTGAGGAAGACTCCATCCAGCAGCACACAACGGCGTGGTGGTGATGGAGGAGCGTGGCAATCCTGCAGGGCTTCGCCAAGCACCACGGGAAGAGGAGAAAGAGAGGGAGGGCTGCACCAACAGGCAGAGATCAGATTCGCGTGTTATGGGCAGCCCCAGGCCTCACTATATATAGGGGAGAGGGAGGAGGGTGCGCCCCCTCTAGGGTTCCCACCCCTAGGGGGCGGCAGCCCTAGATGGGAAAGGGGTGGCGGCCAAGGGAGGATTCTCCCCCCCAAGGCACCTAGGAGGTGCCTTCCCCTCCTAGGACTCTTCCTTTAGGGTTTCCCCACACTAGGCGCATGGGCCCTAGGGGAAAGTGGCGCCCCAGCCCACTTTGGGCTGGATCCCCTTTCCCACTTCAGCCCATGGGACCCTCCGGGATAGGTGGCCCCACCCGGTGGACCCCCGGGACCCTTCCGGTGGTCCCGGTACAATACCGATGACCCCGAAACTTTGGCCGAACTAGGATCCCTTCCCACTTCAGCCCATGGGACCCTCCGGGATAGGTGGCCCCACCCGGTGGGCCCCCGGGACCCTTCCGGTGGTCCCGGTACAATACCGATGACCCCGAAACTTGTCCCGATGGCCGAAATAGGACTTCCTATATATAAATATTTACCTCCGGACCATTCCGGAACTCCTCGTGACGTCCGGGATCTCATCCGGGACTCCGAACAACATTCGGTAACCACATACAACTTCCTTTATAACCCTAGCGTCATCGAACCTTAAGTGTGTAGACCCTACGGGTTCGGGAGACATGCAGACATGACCGAGACGTTCTCCGGTCAATAATCAACAGCGGGATCTGGATACCCATGTTGGCTCCCACATGTTCCACGATGATCTCATCGGATGAACCACGATGTCAAGGACTTAATCAATCCCGTATACAATTCCCTTTGTCTAGCGGTACGATACTTGCCCGAGATTCGATCGTCGGTATCCCGATACCTTGTTCAATCTCGTTACCGGCAAGTCTCTTTACTCGTTCCGTAACACATCATCCCGTGCAACTCCTTGATCACATTGTGCACATTATGATGATGTTCTACCGAGTGGGCCCAGAGATACCTCTCCGTTTACACGGAGTGACAAATCCCAGTCTCGATTCGTGCCAACCCAACAGACACTTTCGGAGATACCTGTAGTGTACCTTTATAGCCACCCAGTTACGTTGTGACGTTTGGCACACCCAAAGCACTCCTACGGTATCCGGGAGTTGCACAATCTCATGGTCTAAGGAAATGATACTTGACATTAGAAAAGCTTTAGCATACGAACTACACGATCTTGTGCTATGCTTAGGATTGGGTCTTGTCCATCACATCATTCTCCTAATGATGTGATCCCGTTATCAATGACATCCAATGTCCATGGTCAGGAAACTGTAACATCTATTGATCAACGAGCTAGTCAACTAGAGGCTTACTAGGGACATTTGTTGTCTATGTATTCACACATGTATTGAGTTTCCTATTAATACAATTATAGCATGATAATAACGATTATCATGAACAAGGAAATATAATAATAACCAATTTATTATTGCCTCTAGGGCATATTTCCAACAGTCATCCATTGCCGGCTCATCTTCATTACACAACACCGAATAGACCAAATTAATACAAGTTCATACATAAAGTTCATACAACACTTAAATGCAACAAACAAATAACTCTCTAGCTAAAGCATTTAAATGCAACAACAAATACGATCAAGATCGCAACTAAGGTAACAATGGATCCAACAGCATAATGATACCAAGCCTCACTATCGATGGCATATTTTCTAATCTTTCTAATCTTCAAGCGCATTTTCTCCATCTTGATCTTGTGATCATCGACGACATCGGCAACATGCAACTCCAATTCCATCTTCTCCCCCTCAATTCTTTTCAATTTTTCTTTCAAGTACTCGTTTTCTCTTTCAACTAAATTTAACCTCTCGGCAATAGGGTCGGTTGGAAATTTCTCGGTTCAGATACCTCCTAGAAAAAATTTCTATGTCAACTTGATGGGCATAATTTGTCATAAACACGAAATGCAACTAGTTTTAAAAGAGAATATACATACCACATCCGAATCATAACAAGGACTAGGGCCGACGGGGACGGATATCAAAACCATGGCACTATATGTATAACAAACAACGTACGGGTAAGATAATTATACGAGTAACTATATATCCAAATCACACAAACATCAATTTTTATATAAAATTTCATGAACAAGAGGCTCACCACAAGGTGGTGCCGGCGACGGGAAGGTGCGGGCGATCGACGGTGGCTACGATGGAGATTTAGAAGGCACTAAGTAAACCACACCTACATATGCAAACTAAGTGTTATTTTTGACCTCAAATTGCATATAAATCAAATACTAGCACATATATATATATATCCTCCCAAATTACTAAACTCACAAATTAATCACTATATAAACCAATGCAAGAGCTAATCTAGCAATGAGAGATGAAAGGACAAAGTTGCTAACCTTTGTGATCATTTGAATGGATGAGGGCCTTCAAATCTTGACAAATTTTGGGCAAATTTTGTGATGAACTCGAGAGGAAGAAGGGAAGAACAGAGGAGAGGGCCGGAGAGGGGAAAGGGGGGAGAACAGAGTGCTGGTGGACGAAGGGTTTATATAGGACGACCTTTAGTACCGGTTCGTGGCACGAACCGGTACTAAAGGTGCTGGAGGGGCCCCACTCTGACAACATCCTGCCACCACTCTCATTAGTACCGGTTCGTAGTACGAACCGGTGCTAAAGGTTCGCCACGAACCGGTACTAATGAAAGCGGCCCGGCTATCCGTTGGAACCGGCACTAAGGTATACATTAGTGCCGGCTCAAATACAAACCGGCACTAATGTGCTTCACGTTTGACCATTTTTCTACTAGTGGTTGTTGAACCGATCTGTACTTGAAATATTGCTGGTATGTACAGATCAAGGCATTGGTAAGGTGGCCAAACCAATTATAATATCTCAACAACATCAAGTGAGAAATGCAGATTTATGATGTATGTGCACAGATAAAAAAAGCAAGAGAAACAAGGAGAATTCTATGACAGATGCAGCCTAAGAGTTTCTATGTCATTCAGAGGATGTATTTACAATCTTTCCTGCTCATGAATGGCGTAATTTTTTTAGTCGCTTGATTAATTGTTTTCTATGCATCTTGCTGGGCCATTTTGGGTCGAGTTAGATTCTCACCAAAGGACTCTCCGTCATCACCTGCTAGTTCTTTCTTGATGGCCCGTAGATCATATGTTGGTAGTTTCATTGCAAGCCAAATTACCTGTGGTGACTATTTTAGGAAAATACAAGTGAACACGCATGCACAAATAAACCAACGAGGAATTATAGAGAAGGAATATATAACTTAAAGTTGGGAAAATGAAATAACGAGCTTGTAGTCGTTTGGAAAATATACAATGTATCCCAGCAACCATGAGATAACCGTTGAAGCACACAAGATGGCACAATAGCAGTTAAAAATCTGGAGACTGGATTTGAATTTAGAGGGACATGTGCAATAACATGCTTGACTTATGATGCCTCAGCTATTTGTTCACCAATAATTGCATAGGCACTGTAGAGCAATGTAGCATCACATATATAGTTTAGCCATCAATGACATTTTAATTAAGGAGATCAAAAGCGGTACATGGTCGAGGTGATTGACGTCACTTGATTGAGCAGCACACTTGATTTCTTCGGCGTCTCCTTCTTCATAAGCAGACAACAGTTTCATTGCACATTGGTTCTGGTCACTACTCAGGAAGCCTCAAAACCTGCAATATACCAAAAGAGTACTAACAGTCTGCCACCAATGCACAACTTACTCTGACAAATCATTGTAGCAATCTGAGCTCGTTGGCAATCTTGATATTTTCTTTTAATTCGAAATACACATATATACTTGGGTGTTGGAAGTCATGATACTGCTCACGAAAAGAAGCAACATGGAATAAATCCTCAAATTTCCACATGAATATTTTAGCGGTGATAAACTTCTAAGACCAGATGGCACACTATTATTCATTTAAAAGCTTCTAAGTTTTCAATGCATAATCTTTATGCATTTTATCGTAAGTACAAAATCTCTGAATAACTAAGTAAGCATGTTGTAGTTGAAATAGTACCTTCCGTCGGTGTTGATGACGCGACACTTATCAGTAGTTAAACCAAATCTTACATGGAATGCAGCAGCATCTGAAGATGAGAGGATAAAATGTAAGATGAGTAAACTATAAAGCACTTCCATGAGGAAAACATAGATATAAGAAAATTTCATTTACCCTTTATCAGATTCTGTCAAAAATAAGTTGTTGAACTATTGACTGTCAATCCTCACTTCTCCAACCAGCTGGATTCAAGCAGCATGAGTTTTCACATCACTGCACCGGATTTTTATTGTCAGTCACTCACTTCTCCAACCGGCATCAATATAATCTCGTGGATTGCTCACATCAAGAATCAGTCCGTCAATTTTAATTTATACTCCCTCCGTTCCGAATTACTTGTCGTGGGTATGGATGTATCTAGATGTATTTTAGTTCTAGATATATCCATTTTTATAACAAGTAATTTGAAACGGAGGGAGTAGAAGCAAAGATACACGTTAGGTGCGCGTGCAGCGAGTATCTAGATTGGAACCATAGAAAGAAAGAACCATGCGCCTTGTAGACAACGCAGGAGAAGGTAAACTTGGTTCAGTATAACTACACACATCGATGACTGATTGCTTCTCTCACTCGTTTTCTTCACCACGTAGCCGCAGCGCCAGTTCGCCTCTCCCCACCCACGAAATTAGATCACATTGGCGTGCAGAATCGTTGCCTATTCTTCCACGACCGTCTGTGTGACCGGCCTTCTCAAGTGCGCTCCATGGAGATTTTTTTGGTGGAAAGTTTGCGATCGATGACACGTCGGCTGGATCCCCTCGCAGACTATCGCCTGCGTCGCCTGGATCACGCGCGGGCGACGGCCGGACAACGCATACGGCGCATAGGAGATGGGGTGGGGGCGACGACGGGGAAGCTTTTTAGGGTTCGATCCACTTGCTGCCAGAGAGAGATGAAGGTGATCGAACTGGAGCAGGTGACGAGAGAGGAGTTTTAGTCCCTGAACTTCTCAAACCAGGTAAGTTTAGTCCCCAATACCGCTTTGCATGGTTTCTGTCTGACTTTGACACGGTTTTGTGTGGGACCCACCTGCCAGCTGAAATGAGAGGAGCACTAAAAATTTATTGTGGCTGTAGGGATCAAACCAGCGTTGCCACGCTCGCCCTAGGCTGAACTCACATGTATTACTACTGGCATGCCATGCCGGTGTGCATGCATGCGTGGTGAGCATGTGTGGTGTGCCTGCGATGTACGTGCATGACGTCTGTGCGCGCGCCACGGCCCGCTGTCAGCGCGTTCGCTGTCAACTACAGCGGCTCTGTTCACCCCGTCGGTGCGACGCAGCTAGCAGCAATCGTCCGCCGTGTCACACAGCCTTCTGGGCACGGCAGGAGGGCCTCGTTCTTGGTCCAGCCAACACAACTACACAAGATCACCGGGGTGCACTGTGACCTCGTGGCTCACGTCCAGCAGCTATGTAGTTGCATCGCCTTCGGCCACGGGTGTAACGTGGACACATCATCCACGCGGTCGGGGGTCACAAGCATGCATTTCTTGCTGACGCCGAAGCTTAAATGGACAGGTCGGCGTCGTTCGTGGAGCAAATGTAGAGATTTTTTACGGTGCATCATACTACCTATGGAACCGAATAATATTAAATCATCTCAGCCGTTGATTAGCGGGGTAGTTTTGTCTTTTTTTTCTTAATTAGAAAAATCCCACGCGGTGTCGGTGACCATCCTCCTAAGGCCCAGTCGTTGCCATCGCCGGTCATCAACGCGCATGCCCAACAATCGATCAGAGGAGCTAGCCTCCGTGCCATTAAGTGGGAGATTCAAGTCGCCGGCCGGGCATCGGATCAACCAGCAGGCCGCGGAGCCGCCGCTGCAGCGTCCTGATCAGTGGTGCCTTCGCTGCTTGTGCCTGCTTCGCTTGCGTGCAGCGGCCGCAGCCACCGCTTGATCACCGGAAAACAATCAGCTAATCATCGACGTACTAGTGCCTCAGGACACTGATCAATCAACTTTTGTGCATGGTGATTTCCTTGGCAAAAATACCGTCCGGCAAGAATCCGCCGGAAAGTATTAGGACGGACCGGTCCCTGCAGTCCCGTGGGAGCAGGATAAACCCACAAGAAAACACACGGATTTCTCAACGGTGTAGAGTTTTGGTATTTACTTCGTAAGCCTTCCAATTTTACCCCTTAAACAAAATATACTACTGATTTTTCCTAGTATTAGTGGATCTAGTCCATTGAATGACTTGAAATGGATGGCTCATATAATTTTGATGTACCGTAAAAGGTCTCCAAATGTAACTTGTGGACGAGCAACGCGACCAGGCCTGCATGTCAGCGTTGTTCCTCTACCAATGGTGCAGCCCGAATCTTATCTGGTGTCTTTTGTTTATCTTCTATACTGTACGTCCTTATTTACTCAACTCTCTCAACTTTTGGTCAAAACCCAGGCGATATGTCATGTTTTGGTCAAAAACCGTGTTCATGTCAGACAAAAACCATCAAAAGTGGTATGAGGGACGAAAGTTATCCGGTTTAAGAAGTTGAGGGACCATGATTTGCTGGTTTTAGAGTCGAGGGGCCGTTTCTATACTTTTGAGAGAATTGAGGGACGAAAAATATACTTTTCCCTTACTAATTTGATAAGGCAGATTCTAACTTAAATATCTAATGTCGCTACTTGTTTTAATGTTTCAATCAATGATTGAAAGATGAGAAAGAATACAACAAAATCAGATTCGTTTTTTCAAGCCCATTGCTTCTAGCTCACACTGTCACACATATCTGAGAATGCAAATCCATTGATTGAAATTAATGTAGCTTTTTTGTATTACAAGTCGTACTTGTTCGCCCCCCTCATGTCTAAATCCTGGCTCCGCCCCTGCTTACTTGCTTCTTCCAGATCAATATAACTACATGTTCTGCATTATTTCCTAAAATGATGATCTCATTATGAATTATTCTCGCAGAACCTCTCCACAAAATCCTTGTTAACAATTGGTCCTCGTGGACGCGTACTCTCGAAGGACCCGTGTCTACCGCTGTGCCAATTAAGACGTGGTACTGTGGTAGATTCTTTCAGAACGTGCCATTATTTACGCAAAAAGGAGCCTCATCCACAGTGAAAAACAACTTTCTAGTAAAAAAAAAAGATTCCAAAGCTAAACCTAGCGGCCTTGCAATGATAAGTAATCCAGTCTAAGAATAATCATTGTGATAATAAAAATATACTAGACAAAATTACGAGGAAGAGGTGGATATTATCCATCGACAATTTCAAAGTCTTTATCAGAATGGAACATAAAGAAATAAAAAAAACAAGCATTTGCAATACAACGTTATTCTTCTACAACAACAAGAAGAGGCGATAGAGTAATTCAGAGGCAGGCTGCAGGGTGATTCCGTGGGGACGATGACACACGCAAGACGCAACGTGCTGCCTGCATCTGGATCCCGTCCCTTTCTGGTTTCTGCCTCCTCCTCCTGCACGTACGGACGTACCTAGGGAGATTTCGCGGGAGGTTTACCGGCGGAGGACAAGGGCGGGTATCTATTCAGCCCGCGCCCCCTCGGTCCCCCTCGCACACCCATTTGGCCGGTCCATGATCAGCGGCGGGGCACCCCCTATTTTCTTTTTCTTTTTGTTTTCTCTTCTGTTTTTGTTTTTCTTATTCAATTAATTTGGGATTTCAAAAAATAGAGTTTTGAAAAATTTTGTGGATCCAAAAAATTTCCCTGATTTCAATAATGTTCATGATTTCAGAAAAAGTTTGTAATTTCAAAAAATGCTAGTTAATTTGGATATTGATGAACTTTTTTTAGTTAGAGGAACAAATTTTTTTGAGAAAACATAGATGAAATTTTTAAAAATTTGATGGACATAATTTGAATTTGATGAACATTTTTTAAGATCGATGAAGTAATCTCGAGTTTTATGAACTTTTTTTAATGATTAACAAATTTCGAATTTTGATGAACATTTTTTAAATTCCGATGAACAATTTTTTTGTGTATTTGAAAATAAAATTAGTAAAAAAGGTTAAAAAAGTAAAGAAGAAGAAAGAGAAAGATAAAGGAAAAGGAAAAGGAAAAGTAAAAGAAAAAAGAAAATAAAGAACGAAAAAATGAAAAGAAAAAAAAACAGGAAATGGGCCGGCCCATATGACACCCGCACTGCGAGAGGGGGGTACGCGCTACCTCGAGCGCGAGCGCCCTACGCGCCGTCTAGGATTCCCCAGGCAAGGAGGCACGGTGTCGGCAGCTGACCATCGTGGATCCACCGTTCTGGCCCAACTTGGTGTGCCGCGGTGGTGGGTTGCACGATGATCTGATCTGGGCCGTAGCGAACCAGCGCCCGCCATAGGGTGATGGCGTGGTTCCGTCTCAACCCGCGTGCCTTGAGATGCATTGTTTGGCTGCGGTGAGATGGTCGACGAAAGTCATGCTTAGAATTTTTATTTTGGGTCGACGATGGTGACGTATTTGGGCCTTAGGAGTCGTCGATGCCGTTCTCACCTTCATCGTTGCCCTTGTCTCAAAAAAAAAAAAACCTTCATCGTTGCCCTGTTTTGGGTGGTCGAGGTATCGGCACGGAGCGTGGCGACAATCCTTCGTTGCAACTAGCGTCACAAAGATGGTCCATGACAATTTGCCGGTGATAATCACCACCATGGCGAGACAATGACAACTCGTGGTGTACTGCTTGAGGTGCCCATATTTGACACCAGCCATGAAAAGCATGGGATTGTCGGGTCATCTCCAAGTTGGAATTTTGGTGTTATCATCTTCTTCACCATGCGATCAATGGCTCCATTCATCTTCGGGTGACTAACAATTTGCTTGGTGTGTGCATGGTTTTTACTTCGCGCGGATATTACGTCGGGACCATATATGCTTACATCATTTTCAATAGCTGCAAATGCTCGACTGGGATTAATGTTTTTTTATTGTTTTTTCTTATTCCCTCCACCTAGGCACAACAGTGATCTTATATGTCTGCGATTTGCCAGCATGATCCTTCGTGTGTGCATTGGTGTTGGGCGTGTGCATCCTTTTCTATAGAGATATTCCATCATGTTTGCATCCTCTTAATGCTTCGTTATGAGTTAATAAAAACACAACCTTTTATCAGGAAGTGAAATAAAACACAAGGAGTTTTCAGAAAGATTCTTAGGGCGTCTTTAAAGTGGACCCTCAAATCGTCCATATATGTCCTTTGCGAGAGTCCGGACACTTTTTACCGTCCAATGCTATCCCTCAAACGTCCACGGACTGGATCGGACGTCCATATTCCGTCAAATTAGAAGCAAGCTTAGAGGCTTTGGAGAAGTCCGGACATCTGCCTGGCCAACCAAAAGTCACCACGTCGGACATCCAGACCCCCCCCCCCACCCCTACCCCTCTCTTCTACCGCGACATGCACATGCATATATGGACATTTAAGCGACATGGTTGGATGGCTGGCTCCCGCATCAGTGTCGGTCTGAGCCAGTTCATGGATAAATACAGTGTCCGTTTTAGAGGTCAGCTTGGTGATGCCCTTATGTACAAATCAATCAACACAAATGGGTAAAATTTCTAAAGATGCTGAAGTAATCTTTAAAATTTCTTATAAAAGTCCTTGGAATGAAAGATCCCCTCAACAGTTATTATACAAGTAAGGAATCAAAATTAGTTTTGAAAATCCGTCCTCTCCTAAATCTAAATCCTATCCGCATAGAAGGCCAAGTTGATACGGAAATGCAACCGGGTGATTGGCGGACAAAGCTAGCGTGGACGAAGCAACTGGAGATTCTCCTTCCTTGCAAGAATCCACCACCCAAGTTCAAAAAGAAAAAAAGGAAGAAAAAGAATCCACCCCCTACGCACAGAGATTCCTACGATCAAGATACTCTTCCCTTGGACTTCAGAACGGATCAAACTCGCCGATGAGTGCTGCCACAAGTTGCCCCTCTTTATTCCTGACATTAGAAAAACAATTAGCACTTTCTTAATTCTGCTCACTAATTAGTCATTCCTGCTCGGACGATACCAATGATGATGACGTGTTCGATCATGTACCGCTTCGCAGCCGTACCCTCGGTGAAGTTATTATTTCGACATGTGCCCTTGAATTTGTACACTTCATAATAACTATACGTGACACGCACCGGTCTCCACTGTTCGGTCAATGAAATAGTAGTGCCGGTAGGTAGGACATTACGTGATACGAAATGAAATTTCATGCTGTCACAATAAATTATGGTTTCTCTGTTCAAAGTCTCCAGGTCGTGTACAGAGATTGTAGGAAGTGATTTGCCCACCTGTGTGCATTCAGAAGCGAGAACAGTAGTATGCTCCACCTTATCTTGCCATGAATCTAATGATAGCGCAGCTGTTCAAGTGTACTATGAAGCTCACATATCAAGGAGCCAATGGATGCTACAGTATGATGCATTTTATTTTATGTTGATATAATAATATATATTTTTTTTCCTTTGCAAACTGCTCCTGTGTATATCTCATTTGGTTTCCAACTAATAGTATATATTTATATGTTATGAATGAGATGGTGACATCCAAGCACTTTGTTTGCTCAACGCCTACCTACCTAATTGCTTGGCCACCAAAGAATAAATAAGTCACTTTTCGTAATGAAATTTGAGAAAGGTATCACCATTGATTGCTCTATACGTCCATTGGATGCCTTGCCTTTTCTCTCGGCAAATCTCACTCAAGGCCGTACCCCTATTGTGACTATATTGATTAAAAATAATAAATCTTTGGCTCTCTCTCTCTCTCTCTCGATGTTGTATCCATTAATTCCATATATATCTTGCTACATGAGCTCAGGAACCTTCTGACAATTTTTTTTGACATTGGTAGTATATATGAAGGGGGTTCTGGTTGTATGAAATCAGATCATGCATGCGAGTGAAGAGTACGTATTGATGCACTTGGGGTTGAATGAAATGGTACTTGTCTCTCTCTGTGCATGGCATTGGGACCCAACATGCTATCTTGGGATTGTTTTCTATTTTGCGGGAAAATTGAAAGTCGATTGAATTGGTTGAGACATGTCTTTCAGTACACAAGTTTTCTACAAAAAACAGGAAAAAAGTTATTCCAAAAAAAGACACTGAAAATTATCGGAAAGCCTTGACTACTTATTAACCAGTAAATAACCTTTTAAAAAATGATGACAATGAAGGTGATAAAACCATAATAGTGTTTCATTTCGGTGAATAGACACGAAATGCAAGTGGCAGAAAGTGAAGGGAACTGACGCTACCAAGTGGAGAAACTTGATCCACTAGCTAGCTAGATTAGTTGCACCCGTGAGTTAGTGCTAAGTGGGGGTTGGCCGATACTTACATCGATCACACTGTCATACACTTACGAATATATCTTGCACGGTCTCTTTGGCTGTGGATGATTTCGACACACTGTAAGGATATCTTTTCCAGAAAATACGAAGGAGAACCTGGGTACCAGCGCATCCTATATGTAAAAAAAATAGTAATTCAAAAAAAATTCAAAAAATTCCAAATCTTTTTTGGTATCAAACATGATCAAGTATTGTAGTCGTACGAAAAGATTCATTCGAGAATGACTTTCGTTGCATCCTGTGTCGAAGATTTGGCACAAAACGCTATATACAAGTACTATATACGCTATATTGTCGTCATAAACTTGTCTTTTTTGCTCTGAAGTCAATTGAAATCATTTCTTGTCCAAACTTTTTGTATGAGTACAAAACCTGATCATCTTGATTCCAAAAAAGATTTGAAATTTTTTAAACTTTTTTTGAATTACTAATTTTTTTGCGCATATAGGATGCGCGGGTACCCGAGAGCACCAAGTTCCCGTCCGATCTTTTCCATGCCAACTTAGCACCACACAACCAGGTGTGCAACACGTCGACTCTTTTGGCGCTAGGGTTGACTCTTCATAGTTCACCGTTTTACACGAAGGGGTGGTATATATGATCGACAATGAATTGACTTGCGGCGTTTTCAGTACAATTTCATGCATGCATCACTTTCACTTCCTCGGGACATTCTTCGACCATAGGATGCAATCGAGATGATACCGTGTTGGCGAGCGACACTTTGTTGATAAGAGCTTTGGAGATTTGTCGGCGCGTATATTTTTTCTTGGAGATCGACCCTTCACTTGTTGACCGACGCCCCACTTCAACATGATACTCCCGAGCCACTTATAGCCGACACCCGTCTTGTTCGACCAGACAGTCTCCATGTCGCGCCAAAGATACACATCACTTCAAAAATAACATTTGTAGGGGGTTATTTCTGAAGCTACCCCTAGGCCTAGGTGGTGGGCATGCAGGTGAATCCATGCAACTACAGGGGTTAATGCACAAAAGGGGCCATGCACAACTAATCAATACACTAGTGCCCAGCTGTCTGGCCTCATATGCTGACACCAAGATATCATAACAGTGAGAGAGGAAGAAGGGAAAAAGAATTCTCCCATGGGTCAGGATCACACTAAGCCAGAACTAGAAGAGTGCACATATAAAACTTTCTAGGCTAGCCGGAAGAGAAATGCACGAGAGATAGACACAAATCTCAGATATATATGTGGTGGCCTAGTGTTAGGCTCACACGCACCTAGCTCACCAGATTCAATCTCCTTTGCCAACAACGACCGGAGAAGTCCCGTGAGCTTAGCTCTCCAGCTAGCGACGGGGCGCCGGCCGGCGGGTGCGCGGGCTCTCGGTAGTAGACGGTGGGTGGCGGCGCGTCAGCTTGATCAGTACAGACATGGGGAACGCGCTGGGGTGCGCCGGGCTGGGCGAGCGGCTGGCGGCGGCGGCGCGGGACGGCGACGCGGCGGAGGTGCGGCGGCTGCTGGCGGCGGACCCGGGGCTCGCGCGGTGCACAGCCACCTTCGGCAACCTCAGCTCGCCGCTCCACCTCGCCGCCACCAAGGGCCACCACGAGGTACGTACGTACGTGCACGTGCCCTCGCGCGCGCGCGCGCCGGCTTGCCGGCCGGCGAGATGGCCCGACGACCCGCTCGCTCGACTGCTCGTACGCGTGTCCTCCGGCATCTCGACGCCGGCCACCGCCGCGCGCGCGCCTGCCTGCCTGCATGCGGATTTGTTTCCGTTTTGCATGGACTAGTTCAGCGGGTGCAATTTGAATTCAAAACCATGCAACGCGCGGGCCTAGTCAGCATGCCATTTATTTTATTTCTTTATTACAAGTTCAATGTTCAATATGGCTGGTGCTTTACGGATTATTATTTTTGCAATGGCAAGATAAGTTGCATTTTGAAAACCGACACTAGATGTCAACCCTACAAAATTCAAACTGCGAGTCTAAGAGTGTCCATTAAATTTGAGGCTCATTGACTAATAACTATTCTCTCCGTCCGAAAAAGCTTGTTCCATAAATGGATGTATATAGCACCAAGTTAGTGCTACATACATCCATTTGTGAAACAAGCTTGGGACAAAAAAATTGGACGGAGGGAGTACACAAGCTCACATCATGGTGCTCAAAATATATATATTCGTGAAAAGCCGAAATAAATTCAACGAAACAAAACGTAGAAAAAACAAGTGGCCCGGATTAATCAGCTAGTACGTAGATCCCACATATTGATCCTCCTAGTAATGTCTCGAAAGATACCACCATATCCAATTTGTTCCCCAAATTAATTATCATTACGGACACCTATCTAGCATAACCACCGTAGCTTTAACTTAACCACGGACAAAACCGTGAATAAATAAAATAAAATAAAATCGCGAGTCGATCGACAAGAAAACCTACCGACTCCACCATATGAGATTTGATTTGGGGTGCATGCGTGCGTCCTCCGGCTGTGGTTTTCCAAGCAAGCACGACTCATTTTTCCTTGGTAGAAAATGACCCCTTCGTCGTCGTGTGGCCAAAAATTCACGGCAAGGAGGTCGAGTCACCATTGTAGTAGGGACGATGCATTCTTTTGCACGCAAGTTGGCACCAGTAGCTAGTTAATTAGTTGGGATATTTTCGGGCCGGGTTACTGTCAAGCTGATGTGTAATAGGGTAGATGGATCAAAAGGTTATTTGACTTGATGGTTTTCCTCTCACCCAAGTTGATGGTATATAATGGGAGCCAGGTAGGTGCGCTCACTAGATAGTGACACGCGGATTTTGATGTAAAATTGTAGGGAAATCCAACAAGTTGTCTATTTTTTTGGCAAGTTAATTTTTTAGCCTTCTTGTCTCTCATCTGTATCCAATGGCTGTCGTGCTTTCTCCTTCCTCCAGCCAACTACTCTGCATTCCTCGTGATCCGCTTGATCTGGCGCCGCCCTAACAGCTTGATGCCGCCACCCATGGCCAATGACGCTCCCGTGCGTCGGTGCGTGCCTTGCCGGCCTGTCGCCGGGCCATCTCTCTAGAGCCGACAACCCACCCGGCATCCGAACCGTCAAAACTCCGACTCCCCTCCGCTGACAACGCCGCTACCGTGTTGTCCCCTGCTCGGCCCCACCTCCCTTCCTTCTCCCAGGAAATTGACTTGCACCAATTCGATTTCCAGGCAACTTAGCAAATGCGAAAATCTGAATATGATGTGATAATTCTTTTCAGGAATGAGTAAGGCGAAATGTGCGTACATGTTTGTGCCTCGAGTGCCCTAAAGAACCTGTAGAATGTACGGCCAAATTTTCTTTAGGGCTTTGATGTAAAAACTAACTACCCCGTGCAACTGAAGCGCACACATGTAGTACAGTACTTTCACTTATTTTCGCAGCACAAGTTGCTGTGTATACGTTGTTGTCGACGCATGTGCTAAGTAAATTGTGATTAATAGTACAGCTAGCCAAGCAAATTAGTCCCGTGTTTTTAAAAGCCATCGCGTCAGGACGCCATCACGAAAGTCACGGAGAAATTAATCACACGCAGCGTCGTCCTGTCCGCTCGATCGTCCGGCTGGGGCTGGCTAGCTTTGACGATTTTGTCGAAAAACATATGGCCAGACAGTGATTACATATGCAGTTGGAGTACATGAGTTGATGAGCAGTAGCTAGCGAGCCAGCCAGCTGGTTAACTGTTTCCGTCCGCAGTCGTACAGTCGTTAACGATCAAGTCACGCGTTCGCCGACCTAGACACACAACGCTATTAGTACTACGCACATACATAAACATTCGATTTAATTTAATTTAAGTTTTGACCGCAAAATAAAAACAAAAATCGGTTCTCCCACTTTTACTTTCACTTGCACGCGTGTCGCCGCGGCGATTAAAAAGAGCTTTTGCGTGTTCTTGAAAAAGTTCTGAAGGTGTTTATGTGCGTGCGTGCAGATCGCGGCGCTGCTGCTGGAGAAGGGAGCCGACGCGAACGCGAGGAACGTGTACGGACAGGTATGTATGTAATATCAATGTATGTAGGTATGTCAGTGCCAGAGTGTGAGGTGAACAGTGCTGGCCGGCTTGTGTTATTGCTCATCTCAAGTTCCCAACCAACTCAATGTGTCAGTCTCTGAGGCTGATCTCTCCGACTCCGATCGATCGGTCGTCAATGCAACGCTGCTGCCTCCTGTCGCGCGCGTGTTGCTGTTGGTACCACTTTTCTTATATATAGAAGCAATGCGTGCTGTTAGTTGGTTGCAAGTGCAACAACCACAATCGAGGAACTTATTGGTCCCTCAAATTCAAATAGTATAATCATCTTTTTTGTGTGTGGAGAAAACTAGTGGAATCATCATACTATAGAACATGTGTTTTGTGTCGTGGTACCCAGTTTCCCACGCAAACAGATACAGCCTGGCCGGCGCCATAGAATTGACACAAGTCAACAAAATAATTAAGGGGGTGGGGTGGGGAGGGGGGTGGATAACAATGCCTTTCTTGTTTTTTAAAAAACTTGACTAATTTGAAGATTTGGACTACAGATGGTAATTTCATGAAACTAAAAGTTCAAAGCCAAAATCTATGGTTTTTTTCTGGTCCTGGATATTTACAAGAATAACTGCAAAAAAAAACAGTTCTTGATACATTTTCTTACATGCCAGATTTGGAAAGCTTGGATCTGTTTAAAAAAAATTGTTGTAAATATGGGATTTTTTTATGGGAATAACAATTGAGAATAATTTCTTGTGTCGCTGAATTCCATGGTTTTACATGATATTTCGGCCGGTGTGATTTTGTAAAAGAACATAGAGTTCTTTTTTGAGAGAGAGAGAGAGAGAGAAATATAGAGTTCAACTAATCTTAAATGAATATTTTTATTTACATATTTTATTACTTTCATTTCACATAATGTTTTGCTTATTTCCAAAAGTTTGTATTACTCGGGGTTGCCACATGGGCGAAAAACATTGTAACACCATCCTATAGGGTTTACATTGAAGAAATGGACCAAGGCCGAGTGTTAAAAATTGTGTTGTATTGAAACTGAGGGACCAAACTTAGATTTTTGACAGTTCAAGGATCCATTATATATTTTTTCTTATAAATTTATGTTTTCTTTAAAGGTTTAATTATGGATTTTCTACTTAGTCGTCGACATAAGTAAGCAGTAACAGTAAGAGAGATAAATAGAAGGATCCATCCGACATCCGATTTTTAGCCATAACAAATGTGACGTTTTTCAGGGCAATTTATATTGGCGAGATGATGGGAAATTAAGTTTGCAAGCACGTCAATTTTCTGACAAAAATATGAACCGAGACGGATTTTCTGTGCTAGCAACTAAACTTGCCATCCTTGGAGAACATAATTCTCCTAAAAATCATTCGATTTGCCATGATTAAAAATCTGACATCACATTTGTAGTGGACTCCAAAGTGTTTCCTACATTAAAAAAATGTGGTCCGGAAATTATTATGTACAAGCATCATGGGAGAGATAATTTCTTGGCAGTAAAAAGTTCATGTTGAAAACTGCATACTTTGTTTGTCTGTTTTTTGTGTGTGTACCTGTGCTGTAATCCCATCAGACAAATTTGTACTCCCTCCGTTCCAGAATAGATGACTCAACTTTGTATTAAAGTTAGTACAAAGTTGAGTCATCTATTTTGAAACAGAGGGAGTACTAGGTTTTCGTTTTGCTCGGTAAAAATGGAACCTGACCGCGTTTCTGTCTCACATGCGAATTGGTGGACGATTGAACTGCAGACGCCGTTGATGCAATCGTGCCGCTCAGGGCACTGGGAGGTGGTTCAGACGCTTCTCGCCTTCAGATGCAATGTACGCCACTACTGTAATTGGCGCCAAGATTCAGCTCGCTTGCTGCTACTCTGTTCCCACAGACCAATCTAATCTGGTCGCGATCTTTGCTTTCGGCTGAACCGATCAGGTGTGGAAGGCGGACGGGCTGACCGGGCGCACGGCGCTGCACGCGGCGGCGGCGGGCGGGCACGTGCGGTGCGCGCGGCTGCTGCTGGCGGACGCGGCCGGCGCGGGCGAGGGCGCCGGGGCCCGGTACGCGAACCGGGCGGCGGGCGGCGGCGTCACGGCGCTGCACCTGGCGGCGCTGCACGGGCACGTGGACTGCGTGCACCTGCTGGTCGACGAGGGGGCGTCCCAGGACGCGCAGACGCTGCCCTGCGCCGCGGCGCCCATGGCGGCCATCGGCGCCGGGAGCACGCCGCTGCACTACGCGGCGTCCGGCGGCGAGGTCCGGTGCTGCCAGGTGCTCGTCTCCCGCGGCGCCGACCGGATGGCCGCCAACTGCAACGGGTGGCTCGCCGTGGACGTGGCCCGGATGTGGAAGTGCAACTGGCTGGAGCACGTGCTGGCGCCCAAGTCGCAGCTCCCCGTCCCCAAGTTCCCGCCCTCCGCCTACCTCTCCCTCCCGCTCCCCTCCCTCCTCGCCGTCGCCAGGGACTACGCCGCCGCCGGCTTCCCCGCCTCGCCGGACTCCGGTGCCGGCAACGACGACGACGCCTGCTCCGTCTGCCTCGAGAGACCCTGCAACGTCGCCGCCGAAGGTACCCTACTCTGCTTGTCCGTTCGCCCAATCACCTGCAAAAAATTTGTCAACCTTTCGATGATCTGTTGATCGTTTCTGGTACGATCGGCGTGCAGTGTGCGGGCACGAGCTGTGCCTCAAGTGCGCGATGGACCTGTGCACGGTGATGAAGGCGTACGAGGTGCCGGGGCTGGCCGGCACCGTGCCGTGCCCGCTCTGCCGGAGCGGCATCGCCTCCTTCAGGAAGGCCGTCGCCGCGGCCACCGCGCCGCCCGAGGACGACCACCAGAGCATGGGCGGCAGCGGCAGCCTGCCCTGCGCGTGCGCGCGCTGCCAGGACCGCCACGGCAGCCCGGAGGATGAGGAGGACGAGAAAAGCACATGCCGGTCTTCCGGGCACCGGAGCTACGGCGGAAGCGGCTTGGACGGCCCGGAGGCCGCCATAGCTCCCCTCTACTGCGCCCCGTTCACCGGCCCCTCCGCCATCTTGTCCTGAGAACCAGCGGCTCTGCCCGGATTAGTTTCGCAGGAATTTCATCGTGCACATACAAAAGTTTCACAGGAGTAGTATACACAGACGAAACTGGCATACCATTTGATTTGTTGTGTTTGTGGTGTGACGAAATGATGTAGATACGGTAGTGGGGTGTGGATGTGGTGGACATTCATAGAAATTCTTTCTTGTAAATTATACCACTAGTCACATTGATCTTATGAAGTTGCGATTCTTTCCAATCGAGGTGAGGACTACAAAATGCATGTAGGGTGACCGACAAAACTGTGTTTGTTTACGCAATGCATGCCATTTAGTAGTAGAAGAAAACAAGTACTCCCTCCAAAAGTTTAATCTTTTTATTTGTTTACGGATTTACGAAATGTTAACCTTTTAAATTTGAAAAATTGCTAATCAAGCATTTCAAAAGTTTAGAAGTGTCTTTAGGGAAATGTTGACCAACTATTCAAAAAATGTTAATCTTGCATTTGAAAATTGTTTAAAATGTGTATTATATAAAACGTTGACCATGTATTAAAAAATGTTAAATTTGTATTTGGAAAATGCTAAACGTGTATAAGAAAATTGTTGTTGACATATACAAGAAATGTAAAATGAAACCAAAAGAAACAAAGAAGAGAAAAAAATGAAAACCAAAAAATAAAATGAAAATAAACCACATAAAATGAAAATGAAAAAAAAACTGAAGAAACAAATGCAGAAATAATGAAGACACGAAGAAAATCAATGAAAACCCAGAAAGAAAGAAAGAAATAACGAGGAAAGAAAAGCAAGAAAACAATGAAAACTGAGAAAGGAAACAAATAAAAAAAGAAAAACAAGAAACTGGTGAAAACGGAAAAAAAAAGGAAGAAAAACGATGACAACCAAGAAAGAATAAATAAAACAAAAGAAAGAAAAACAAAAAACCAATGGAAATCGAGAAAAGAAACAAATAAAAATAAACAATAAACAGCGGTGAAAGCGGGAAAGAAAGGAAGAAAACCGATGAAAAAGCAAAGAAAACAAAAAAAACAGAAAAAAAAAACAGCGAAGAGACGAAGAAAAAAGAAAAGGAAAAAACACGATGCGAGCAAACCAGCGAACTCACTCGATCAACGAACCCTGCGAAGGAGAAAAATCATACGAAAATGGGCCAGCCCAGTTGCTACAAGGCGAGAAAATATTCAACGAGATGGAAGAATGCGCTAGCTTAATGCGAGATATAGACCACGCGAGGTTCCAAGCCTATCATTAGATGTATTCGGCCCATTAACCAGTAAGACTTATTTATGACGTGTGACAACCTTTTTTCTATGGACCGCGATGCAGGAATAATGTCTCTCTTACACCATGATTGCGACACATTTGGTCGGAAAATAAATCTTGGTAAGTCCTCAGTTTTTTCAGTAAGGGGTGATCAAACGAGTTAAGAGGAAAGGTGAAACAAACTCGGAATGTATAACTTGAAACTTTATCTGAAAAGCAGTTGGGCATGCCCACGGATGTTAGTCGAGTTAAAATGAGGTGTTTAAATACCCAAAGGGCGGAGTTTGGAAGAGGGTATAGGGTTAGATTGACCAAATTCTATCATTTGGAGGTAAAGAGATTGAGGTTAAGTCGGTAGCCAAGCCCTCTTCACATATGGTATGGGATGCTTCAAGTTTCCGCGAGGATTGTGTGAACATATCGATTCTTTACTTCGCAAGTTTGGGTGGGGAGCGAAGTTGGGTAAGAGGAAGGCAACTTAGGTTTCGTGAATGACATGTCACAACCAAAGTATCTGGGAGGAATGGACTTCTTAAAGATGGAACTGTTTAATTTAGTATTATTAACTAAACAGGGATCGAGGTTAATGCAAGAAAAAATTCCCTGAGTGCACATATCTTAAAGACTTTATATTATCCAGATGGGGAGTTGTTCTCGGCATCTCTGGGACTCTCCCATCACAAGAAATTGGTTGTTTGAGCCAGAGGATTTTCTGCCAGAACAACAATATGTAAAAGTTATGGTAACAATGTTGGCATTGGGAATGCAAAGAGAGACGCACGAAGACAAATATGAAGGTCCTTTTGTGACGTGCAAGTTCATTGAAAATTATCTGAGAGAACTGCAGGAGATAGACACACCACTAGTGCGGCAACCAAAAGGATCATTTGCACCATAAAGATGGGTTCCGCCACCTGAAGGATTGGCTAAAGGAAATGTCAACGGGTCGATCTCTATGACAAACAAAAGGGGAGTTGCAGCTGCTATATTCAGGTCTAGAACTGGTGTGTTCATGGGGGCTTCAGTTCTGGTGTGTATTGGTGTTATAGACCCTCAAGCATGGAAGCGATGGCTTGTCGTCAGGCATTATGCCTAGCCAGAGATATCAACCTGTGAAAGGGAGTAATCGCAATATACTGTGTAGAAGTGCAATGACCTATTCACGAAGGAAAGCAAAGGATTACAGTCCATGATTATCAAAGATATTTCTTGTATGAAACTTTTATTACAAGACTTCGTTTTTACATATGAAAGAAGGGCAGATAACGTGGATGTTCACAACATTGTGCATTATTATGTAAAAACCTCTATTACGTATGAATAAATGAGCTCGGGAGCTTTGCCTCAATTTTTCTAAGGTAGCTCCTATTCCCTGACCCATGCGGGGAAAATCAAGCTACACACAACCCTGCTCCCCCCCCCCCCCCCCCCCCCCCCCCCCCCCCCCCCCCCCCCCCCCCCCCCCCCCCCCCCCCCCCCACACACACACAATTTTGGCACGGCCACATCGCAGCGGGGTGCCCCTGTTTCTTTTTTAGATTTCCAAAAATTCCCAGGATTTCAAAAAAGTTTTGAATTTGAAAATATGCTCATAAATTTTAAAAAATAATTTCAAAAAATGTACATGAATTAGACAAAATGTTCACCAAAAAATCGCGGATTTTAAATAAACGATCACAATTTTTTTTAAATGTTCATGAATTTAATTTTGTTTCTCATATTTCGAAAAATGTCCATGATTTCAAAAAATCTTTACAAATTTGAAAGAAATATTCCCAAATTTCAAATGTTCTAACATTCAGAAAATGTCATGAATTGGACACAAATCACGAGTAGAAAAAATGTTCATGGATTTGGAAAACAAATTTGAAAAAATGTTCTGGTATTTCAAAACTGTTGATAAAATTTAAAATAATATAAGATTTTTTAAAAAAGTTCAAAAATTGGAAAATTCTCGATTGAATGAAAATTTTGCGAACTGCAAAAATATTCGTGATTTGAACATTTTTTAATTTCAGAAACAATTGACCAATTTTAAAATTGTTCCTGGATTTCAAAAAATGTTCTTGAATTTTAAATCAAAGAATGGGAAAAGAAAACAGAAAATAAAATAGAAGAAATGGAAATTTTAAAATTTAAAAGGAAAATAAAAAAAGAACACCAAAAGAAAAGAAAAAATGTCATGGAAGGTTCTGGAATATTCACAAAACCGGAAAGGGAGTCTCCTTGACAAGTCTATTTGGCCGACTCATATATGCATGCGCGACACCGCTTGAATGCGCGTTTGCTCGACAAACGTCCACCGGTGTGGTGAAAGGGTTTCCACCCATCTAGCCCTAAGCGTATCGCTAAAAAAATCTAACACTAAGCTTAAATTTACCTACACCTCTTTCGCAACCATAGTAGGCGACGCAAGCAGTCCTGCACCCATTCTTTTCTTCAAAATTCAAGTTGAATATTTTGGTCCAAAATACCAACCGCGGGATTTTTTTTGAATTTTTTTTTCCCGAAAATCATGTCGAATTTGGTGATCATTTTAGCTGAGTCTTACCTGAAATAGACACAAGGTTTGATAGATACTTGATGCTTTAGTGTTATGGGACGGGGGGAGAAGTTTTGAAGAGAGAGAAACGAGATGATGTGGTGGATATGTGAAAATATATGTGACATGTCACTGCTGATTATCACAAAAGCAGAGTCAAATAAGCTAAAACCCGTTTAAACATAATGAGGGTTGTAAAGTGAAAGATTCTACATTTTACGTACTTGAAGGCCACGACTGCTACCTTCACATAAGTTAGGCATTGCGCCACGAAGATTGCAGCTTTACCATTCCTTCCAAAAGCTCTGACCATTGGACCGACGCTTCATGGCATATCTTACTTAGAGCAGCATGGTATCCCACGGTTTCATGAGTGTGGCGGTCGACGAGTGGCACGTGTGAGCCCCCGTTCCCCCGGTCTAGAGGTATATGTGGTCACATGCCGATCGCAGTATTCGGAGCACGTAAGCAAAGCTTACAAGAGGTTCCATGGCACATCCCCTGATGCCCAACATGTTTGTATTTGGACGAGCACACCCCATTACTAGTCCATGTCCAATGGATACTTTTAGGCTGGTCATAGTGGGAGTGACTTAGCTAGTAACATGACGTATTTCAAAATATTTTTACTTTGTGACATGTAGTTAATGAAGAGAGAGGTGTTTGGAATAACATAATTCCCAAAGACAAAATGAGACTACAAGCTAATAAATACAACCACATGTGACACTACATCTATGTTACTCCCCACTATGAAGGTAGTAACATAGACTAGTGTCATATGCATGACACTAGTGTAAATTACTTCCCACTGTGACTAGTCTTAGGGGTATCGTGCGCTTATCGAAGGAAGCAAGGTCTAACAAAATGTGCAGGTTGAGGGATGTGCATAACCTTAGATCCTGGCATTAATCCAGTAGCCAGCTCCTTGGTGGCGTATAAAAAAAATACTAGTCTACGAGGTGTCAACAGTGGTGGACCTAGGCAGTAGCGAACAAACCTGGGCATGGGCAGCCAGGCCCGACGATCCAGCCCAAGAAACCCAGGTCAGGCCAAGCCGAGCTTTGTCTTTGGGGCGGGCTCGGGCCTAAAAATGCAGCCTGTTGCGTATATCGGGTCGGACTTGGGCCTAGGAAATCAGGCAGTTTACACAGAAGCCCGACCCGGCCTGGCCCGAAATTGCTCCGTTTTGTCCCTTTGGGCCGGGCTTGGGCTTATGTATGCGTTTTTTTGGCCGGGCTGGGCCGGGCTCGAGCCTAAACTTTGTAAGTTGGGCTTTGACAGGCCCGGCCTGGAGAATGCCTAGGTCTAGTGGCGGAGCTAGCTTGGGATGACTAGGGCCAATAGAAAAAAAATAAACTCTTACAAAGATAAAAATCTGTATTTTTCTCAATCTATGCAACTATAGAAAAAATTTCTTCAAACAATTAATATCCCAAGGTTGGGGGGCATTGGCCCCCCTGGCCTCAACATAGCTCTGACATTGTACCTAGGAATCTGTCAATGCCAGGGAAGAGCAACAGCGACACATAACCCGGAAGCAGGAGATATTGGAACATCAATTTGAAAGGAGCGATTGAAGCAAGAGCCCAATTTGACCACGGTATTAAGAAATAAATTCTAAATGGACTGTTAACATTTCGACAAAGTGTAAAGATACTAATACCATAAGTCTCACGGGCGTGGGGCACAACCAGGTAAAAGCGTGTAAGGTTTATAGCCGGGAAGACAGATCAAATGCCCAAAAAAAGAGGGACGGTAGATCCACCGCCGGTGGTTGTGACCTCATATCTATGGACTAAAGGAGATCAACTAAAATCTACAAAAATAAAATCAGTTTTGCTAAGTCTCAGTTGATGCTATATCCCCTAGATCTTGCATGGAGAATCGTACCAATATTTTTTTCAGATTTTTCTTTTTCTTTCTTATATACTATATCACTTGACTGAGACCTAGCCACATCCAAATAAAATTGCATTCAAAGTTGTCTAGTTTGCACTGAAAACTTCACTTTATCCTTTGTACATGTTTACTGAATTTACACTTTGGATGACAGAGATATGCATGCCCTCACACATGACCTCCATCACTAGAAGGAACCTTCCCTAGACGATGACGTATATATACACCGGCACGTTCGATCGGCCGTATTCCACACGTCGGGGTCAAGCACCGCCGCCGACGGCCGGCCAGCCGGCAGCGCGTACGTCCAATCGGATCCCGTCACGCACGTCCGTACGCAGCTGCGAGGAATCAGCCCGGCAGCTAGCTTCGAGTTTTTGACTAATCCCCCGTCGCTTTCGTCTCCCGGTCCGGCGGCTACGTACGTACGTACGTGCTCCGGGCAGCGATTAGTCAAACCCAAGAACCGGTCGCCGCGGGCGCGCGCGCAAGTTCCACCGTTCTTCCACGGCTAGTCTCGGGTCATCGTCGATCAGCGCGACGCCTGGCTCCACGCCCAGGGGGACGGCGTGCCGACGACGGCCGCGGCGGCGGCGGAGGGGCCGGAGACCGGGATGCCCATGGCGACGCGGCACCAGCCGGGCTGCGCGGGCGGGGCCGGGTCCGGGCGGGCGACGTGGACGTGGACGTCGCCGAGGACGCGCACGGCGAGGTGGACGACGCCGTGTCCCGGCCCGCCGCGGCGCGGGCAGCGGAGCGAGTAGCTGAGCCTGCGGAGCGCGCGCGGCGGGCGGAGGCCGTCCAGCACGTCGGCGGCGGGCACGCGGCACCAGCCCAGCGGCGTGTCGCCGACGAGCCGCGCGCAGCCGGACTCCGAGAGCACCGCCACGCGCACGTCGTCGCGGCCCTCCAGGAACCCCGCGCCCACGGGCACCACCAGGCGCGCGTCCTCGCCGACGTCCTCCCACGAGTGCTCGCCCGCGCCGGACGACGCGGGGGCCACGCCCGTGCTGCAGCCGGCGGACGAGGACGAGGAGGAGGAGGAGACGGCGACGTAGGGCCGCAGCCGGCGCGGGAGCGGCGAGTAGGTGGGCGGCAGGCGCAGCGACTCGGCCGACAGCACGGTGACCTCCAGCGCCACGCCGCCTCCCCACTCGCCGTCCTTGGGCACGAGCCTCGACGACGGCATCGCGCGCGCGCTCTCTCTACCTAGCTAGCTCACGGCAGACAGATATAGTTGATCTCCCTCGATCGATAGGCGGCGGCGTACGGCACGGTGGCGAACGGCGGGTGGGAGTGGGAATGGGGCTGGCGTGGTCGCCCGCCGGTGGTTTATACCCATGGGCGGGGTTGAAGGGTTCCTCGATTTGGACGAGGAAGCCAGGAGGAGGCAACTTCTGCATGGAGCGCGCGAAAGCGCAGAGAAGGTTGGCGCGAACGGAGGAAGGAAAGACGAAGCCTTTTGCTTTCAGACAGACGTAGCACCCGCACCGGTCACTCACTCACACAGACAGACACAGAAGCTTTCTGGGCGCCTTCGCGCTGCCCACTTTTTTTTGCGTATTGTGCAATACCGCACAATCCATCGCTATCTTAACCATTTGGTGTGCTCTTGTTAGGGCACTTCGCGCTGCCCACTTGGAAGAAGAGAAGATGGTCGAGTCCAGATCAGTTTTTGTCATTTTTTTGTTACAAAGTCTCAAATATTTAACGGATTGGCTAAATCACATCTAGATGAAATTTAGCTATATCACATCTAAGTCCACAGCCATTAGATCAATTTGCTGAGATTTGTGGGCCACTGTTCCTTAGTCTGAGGGCAGCGCTAGTGCGTTTTTGCCTCTTTTTTTTTTTATCATTTGCACACTGTCTTCAGATCTTTTTCAAGTGTACGCTGTCAAATTTGTTTGTTTGGAACTTGTTTCTTGACATTGTTTGTTTGTTCACCGGCAAAGAAAAACATCGTTTGTTTTTTTGAGGGTTTTTTTCTCAGATAAATTTTCAATCTATTCGTCAATAATGACAGTATAAAAACACTATAGATAATAAAATTTACAACCAGATTCATGTATCACCTAGCGATGACTATAAGCACTGGAACGAGCCGAAGTCACGCCGTCGTCATGGCCCCTCCCCCACCAAAGCCTTGTTGTTTTGAGCTTGTTTACCAAATACACTATGTGGTTTTGAAACTTGTTTCTGAATACACCAAAAACAACACATTGTACGTTTAGGGCGAGATATTGCAATGTTTTATCTAAATCGTTGTCATTTTGGATCTTGTTGTTGTAATGTTTGCATAAACTCGTAATTTCGCATCGATGTATTCTCGTGATGCCTTGTCTTTTTTTTTGCCCACTTGTTGGCTGTTCGCGTCGCACGTATGTGTTTTTTTGTCAAATTTTGTTATTACGCTCTTATGGCTCATTTTATCTGGTCTGCGTTGTTGAAGTGGAAGAGACATGCTACGTCGCTTGTCAATATCTATTTCTTTTTTCTTTTAATTTGATGTCAAAGTGATAGGCTCTAACTTGCCCTTGACGCATAACTGGGCCCAACCTATTTTTGTCTCGGCTGCAAGTCTACCATCGACTCGCTGCTAAGGGGAGTGGGCGTGTTTGTAGGGGGTCCAGTTGCAAGTTAAGCAAGGACTCGCAACTGGGGGGCAGTGCCTATTTTTTGTAGGCTGCCCAGTTGCATGTCAACCATCGACCTGCAACTAGGGAGGCTGTGTGTTTTTGTAGGGGCCTCAACTGCAAGTCTACCATCAACTCGCAACTAGGGGTGGGGAGTGTGTTTGTCGGGGGCCCCAGTTGCAACTATCAACTCGCAAACTAGGGAAGGGTGTGTGTGTGTTTGTGTGTGTGTGTGTGTATGTGTGTGTACGGGTCCAAGTTGCAAGTCAACCATCGACTCACAACTAGGGGTGGCGTTTTTCTTTGGTAAGGGCCCTAGTTGAGAGTCAACTATTGACTCACAACTATGGGGGTGGCGTGTGTGTTTGTCGGGGCCCAGTTGCATTTCAAATATCAACTCACAACTAGGAGAGGCATATGTTTGTAGGAGCCCAGTTGCAAGTCAACCATCGACTCGCAACTAGGACGTGTCGTACTTTTTTGTAGTTGCCCCATTGCAAGTCAATCATCGTCTCGCAACTGGGGGGTTTTGTTTTTAGGAGCCTAGTTGCAAGTCAACCATCAACTCCCAACTAGGTGGTGGACGTATGTTTATATGAGCCTAGTTGCAAGTCAACCATCAACTCGCAACTGGGATGCATCATACTTTTTTGTACTGGACCCAGTTGCATGTCAACCGTTGACTTGCAACTAGGGGGGCTATGTTTTGTAGGGGCTCAGTTGCAAGTCAACCATAGACTCGCAACTGGGACGCGCTGTACTTATTTGTAGTTGCTCCAGTTGCAAGTGAACTATCGACCCGCAACTAGGGGGCGAATGTTTGTAGGACTCAGTTTCAAGTCAACCATCGACTCGCAAATAGGGGGCATGTGTATGTATGGGCCCGAGTTGCAAGTCAACCACTTACTCGCAACTAGGGGGCGTATGTTTGTAGGGGACCCAGTTGCAAGTCAACCATCGACTCGCAACTAGGGTGCATATGTTTGTAGGTCCCAGCTGCAAGTCAACCATCGACTCGCAACTGGGACATGTCGTACTTTTTTGTAGTTGCCCAGTTGCAAGTCATCCATCGACTCGCAACTAGGGGGGTTTGTTTTTAGGAGCCTAGTTGCAAGTCAACCATCAACTCGCAACTAGGGGCGGACGTATGTTTGTATGGGCCTAGTTGCAAGTCAACCATCAACTCGCAACTGGGACGCGTCATACTTTTTTGTAGTGGACCCAGTTTCATGTCAACCACTGATTTGCAACTAGGGGGCATATGTTTGTAGGTGCCCAATTTTAAGTCAACCATCGACTCATAACTGGGACGTGCCGTACTTATTTGTAGTTGCTCCAGTTGCAAGTCAACTGTCGACTCGCAACTAGGGGGCGGATGTTTGTAGGACTCAGTTTCAAGTCAACCATCGACTCGCAATTAGGGGGGCATATGTTTGTAGGGGCCCGAGTTGCAAGTCAACCACTGACTCGCAACTAGGGAGGCATATGTTTGTAGGGGCCCCAGTTGCAAGTCAACCACCGACTCGCAACTAGAGGGGCGTTTGTTTGTAGGGCCTAGTTGTAAGTCAACCATCGACTCGCAACCATGGAGGATATATCTTTGTAGGGGTTCAGTTGCAAGTCAACCATCAACTCGCAACTGGGACGCGTCGCACTTTTTAATAGTTGCCCTAGTTGCAAGTCAACCATCGACTCGCAACTAGGGGCGTCTTTTTTTGTAGTGGCCCCAGTTGCATGTCGAACATCGTCTCACAAACTAGGGTGTGGGGCGTATGTTTTATGGGAGTAAAGGATTGACATGCAACACTAAACTTAAAATTAGGACTCTTTTAGTTTGTGGGTGCCACATTTTTATTAGTAAACACCAACTCACAATTGGGGTCCTTTTCTCCAATTGGTTTTGAACCATTGTCATATGTTTTTTATTTTTTTGTCAACTATTTTTTAAATCATGATTATTGTATAGTAGCTGTTTAGAAAAACAACTTAACACTATTTTATGTAGGAACGTACATGGCAGTTTTTGCACTCAATTGCACTTTTGTTAATTTTTTGAAGGGGTTTTATGCAAGATCTCCACAACACTAACGAATCTTTTCATCCTTTTTCCCCATCAAATATCCACCTAAAAGCTTGTGTGGCTGAGTTCTTTTTGTTCATTATATGATTACTTTTTTTGTTAAAACTATACTGCTCTAGTTGGGAGAGCACAGATTATGTATTGCACATTTTAATTATTTTTATCTTTATCTATCATCTTTGTGCGGGGATTTGAAGGTTTTTTTTGCACTAACTGAGATGTTAAGAGGTTGTTTTCGACAAAAATGGGTTCAGATAGTAGCGTTTTTGGGTCTTATTCAGAGAGTAACTTTTTTGAGATAATGTGAAGCTACTACAGGATGTTTATTTCTCTTTTAAGCGCAAAATACGGCCATGTCCCCAAGAGAAAACAGTCCTGGCTTGGGATGCCCCAATTTTTTTTACCCATATATGGGAATGTTTTTCCATGAATCTAAATGTTGTTTCAAACATTTTATACAAATGTTTTTTTTGTAAATTAGAGACATATTGTTTCTGAAATTTCATGAACTAAACAGCAGGCGGACATAATCGTCTGATGAACTTGTTCTAGATTAGATCATGTATTGCAAAACTTATAAAAGCAAGGAATTCTCCCTGTGTTTGATTGCTTTTCAGAAGTTTTTTTTGTAGAAGCCTAGATCTAGCCCGTCAAATAACTACACCCTCTTTACCCGCAATTTTTTTTACAACTACGCCTTCTATCAGCTTTTTTGGCTGACATATGTATTTCTCCTGTGCAACAAGAACAATCAAAATTGTAAAAGGCCCAGGCATTAAGAAACAAACAACAACCATAAGGCCCACGAGCTGAACTTGTCCGGTGGGGCCGTCCTTCTGGGCTGGGGCTTTGCCCTCACGAGAAACAAGCAAGCAACGCTAAAACGATACAAACAAAGAAGGAATGATACAACAGATGGGATGTGGGATGATGTCATACTTAGATGAGACATAGTTATGTTTCATCTAGATGAGTTTTAGACAGACCCAATATTTAAATCGAATCGGGAACTCTCGTGGAATTCGGAAAGGGGTGCGTGACTTTGCTGCTTGATGTTTTTCCAGGAACTTTAGAACTACCTACCTTTTTTTGTTAGGGAACTTTAGGGGTACTACTGGTAGACGTGACGGGTCAAAACTAGTTTCTACGTCTACGTGAGTTCTTGTCTCTATCCTGGAGAATTTACCTTGCAGGTCAAGGGAATGTTCCTACGTACAAATCTGGCAAAAGCATAGGAAGGAGCCTGGCCAAAACCCTAGCCGTCAAAGGCGACCGACCCGGTGAGAGGAGGGAGGAGTGCCCCGGCCGGACTCCAGTGTCACCGTGATTTCCTCGCCACCGGCGGACGAGAGGGGGGAGAAGCCCGAGACATTGTTCCACTTGCGTTCAGTAGTCTGTGTCTTAGTTAGATATTTGGTTTTCCATGATTTCGGCTCCTGCGACGGGCAAATAGGTTTTGTCCAAATATCTCATCCAATAGGTGGTTCTCTCGGCTACGGGCGCTGAATTAGAGAGGCAATGTTTAAGACGTCTTGGATCCACCAGATCTCGGCGGGCGCTTCATGTGACGTCGTGTTGGTGTCGAGATAATGATTCTGTTTGTCCTGCTATTTGCGGTGGTGGTGTTGCGGGAAACCAACACCTACTAGATAATCGAGCATCGGAGGCGGTTTTAGTGCATGGGCATGCGGCGGTTTTTCTGTTCCGCTTCAAACATTGTGTTGTTGAAAGTGCATCTAATCATCAAGGAGAACTTTGGTACTTCCCGTCAACATATCTCAAAGAACTAGTGATGCTTCTAAGTATATAGTAAAGGTGCCCCCCTAAAAATGCTTAAAGACAAGTGTTGGACAAGCCAAAAGATTCTACATTTTCATTTTAGTGATCCAAGATCACATTGAGTCTTTTGCTACATTTCGTGCTGCAAAAGCACTTTCACTCGGAGCCACATCCTCATCTTGTGGTCGTTAAAAAAATCGTTTGACATTTACTTCATACCCCTAACTTCGGCCTTTGGTATCCAAAGGGTCCATCTTTTGACCTTGTAGGTTACTCAGATTCGGACTATACCGGTGACAAGGTTGATAGGACTTCGGGTACATGTCAATTCCTTGGGAGATCCCTCGTATATTGGTCCTCCAGGAGACATAATTCAGTATCTCTATGCACCACCGAAGCCGAATATATCTCAGTTGGATCATGTTGTGCTCAACTCTTGTGGATGACACAAACACTTAAAGATTATGGCATTCATCTCAAACATGTTCCACTTCTTTTTTGACAATGGAAGTGCCATAAAACTACCCATAATTCCCATCCAACATTCTCGAACGAAACACATCGATGTTCGTCATCATTTCATTCGTGACCATCTATCCAAAGGTGACATTGATCTTAGCCATGTTCAAACCGACAAACAACTAGCCAACATATTTACCAAACCTCTTAATGAGAACACGTTTGGTCGTTTCAGGAGTGAGCTAATATCCTCAATGCTTCTAACATGCAATGAAATCTCACCCTCATGCATGCACATTGTATCCATGTTCTACATTTGATCCTTGATATTTCTCTTATGATGGACTATTATATGTCTTGGATATCTTGTTGGATATTGAGATTTGCATCTAACCCCTCTAGGTTGCTGGATAAGCTTAAACAATGAGTACTTGCTTGTAATTCTACAAGTTGTATGCCACCAGTCATCACAAGCAAGAAATTATCCCATGTTGTTGGTAAGGCATAGGGACAGGGTAACTCAATTCATCTATAGACATAATATTGTGTAATCCATCACTCCATGTCTATTGGATATCCTTGTTGTCCCCTCGTTTTATTGATGCGTGTAGGAATTGAAAGTTCTTCAATGCCAAAGGATTGCTCCAAACTCTTGATGTCATCATCAACAATAAGCATACACAACGAGTTGAACCACACGAATTCATCAACAACCATACCAATGTAAGTCCATCCTTCTTGAGTAGGGATATAGTAAAAAAAATTAGTGTAAGGGATATAGTAACATTTAGGGGGAGTCTTACTGAAAAACTAGTTCATTGATGGCGCACGTTGCTGCACCCGTCTCTTTTGATGGTTAAATTATACAGTAATTCATAAATATTAAGACACCAAACATGGATGTTAAGATGGATTTATGTTCACAAGATTCCCATTTTATCATATGATAGACTAATAATTTCCACAAAAACAATCATGCACGAGAAGCTTGCATAATTTAATTATTTCCAACTTGAGTTGGTAACAAAGATAATAACCAAGGAAGTTCAAATGGTAGCAGCAAAAAATAGATCCAAATGGTATAATTTACTTGCAATTAACATTGTCACCCAGTGGGAAATCTGACAATATATACCAGAACAAAACCTAAATCAAACTCACAACAAATAATAGAACAATGACATAATGATCAAACATTACACTGAGATTTCAAACACTATTCATACTTTGTCCTTCCATGCTAGAGTCAATGAATGCAAGAAGGAAAATAAAATCTAGGTCAATTTATACCATTTTTCGTATTGTTCGTTTTGACAAAAAAGAGCACCTTTTAGGGTTATGAGATGCCCAATCGTGCCCTATCAAAGCAAAAAACTGAAGTGACAGTGACATCAAGATGCAATCCCAACTGCTAGGGAATCTTAATCACTTTATTATTAGTCAGCAGGTGTAGCTAGTACGTTTACATGGCACCGTTATTGGTAAGGAAAATAATAATAATTCTTATGATGCTATTAGTTGGATGTTAGGAATTCCTTTCTGAACAATCCCAAAATTAAACTGGAAACTCATGTCATCAAAGTGCCATCATACTCATAAATAAGATGACAAGTACAAAGGATGTTCCATTATGAAATTTCTCTACCTAAAGACTTGGAGATAATCTCTGGTACTGCGCTTTCTCTTCACTAAACACATATTAGTGCTAAAAACATATGGATAAATGGAAAATCTGTATTAATTATGTAAATAGCTCAACCCGTGAACATTCAAATTTTTAAGCCTAATCACAACCATTAATCTATGTAAAGCGAGTGTACCGTCAGCTAAAATAGTAATATTATAATATATTTATCTTCATATAGCATATATACATGCTCTACGCTTACTTACAGTAGGTATAATATTAATAATGTCCATGCATTGTTACAATAACAGATCATTACACGTTGCTTTCATATTTTTCCTAATTCTTTTATGGCGCTGAGGTGCTCAACTTCAGAACTTGCCTCCTACTTCCTTTGCTAAAATGGCTAGTTCGTTTCGCCAATATAAACAAGAACTCCATTCACATATTCAACATATAATCGACGCAAGACAAATCATATAGAGAATAAAAAATTAATTAGCACTTGGTCTAGGCAACAATTGAGCTGCCTGCTATTAATTAGCACAATTATCTAGTGCTTGTCTCAAATAAAAACTATCTAGTGCTCTCTGTGCATTGACAATGACAATTCATATTATTTTGTTGGTAACAATGGAAAATAGCAAGCAATTTACACATAGAAGAGGCATTCGGTTTCCAATAATTTAGGAGAGCATGAATGCATGAGTTTTTTCGCAGTTTCCCACACTTATGAACATAAAAAAAGGAGGGAAACCTTCACAAGTCAAGGATATGATCTAGGTAAAGCTTCCATTAGGAATTGTCAACATAGCAGCAAAACAACCCTAACTCACAAATTGTGCCGAATAACGTAATCATACCTACATAGATGAATTCTTAGTCCAAGATCCATAATTGCATTTGTTAGCTTACTAACTGATGTTTAGTTGCAAAAACAAAAGCACCATATGGGTATTATAATGTCTCTTGAAATGTTGGCAAAAATTCATGCGAGTGCTCTTTTACAATGCATAATTATTAGTTATACTGAACAATTATAGTTTTGCCATCCAGCCATCTCTTACATTTAACATCACGTACGACCAACAAGCTGTGTGCACAATTCTAGCAGAGATAAAAATGCAGATATTCAAGTTGCTATGGAAATTCACAATTGATGCAGCCGGTGGAACATACCTCTTAGCAAAGTAAGTCTCAGGTATCTCTATTCTCATAGAGATGACACCAAAACACACATTGTTATATTTTTCATTCCTTCACCACGCCTGCAAAAATAACTTATTTGTTTGATGCAGTAAAATGCAACATCATTGTTCCATGGTGGAGAAGTAGCTTCTTAGAAAAAGAGAGATCGACTTGTTTCCCTCCTTGCTCAGTAACTTCTACAATACATTTTCATTGTCTCACTCATTGTAATAGTATCACCTTTGTAAGGTAATACTTATAATATCAGGAGATATAGTTCATAAAGAATATAAAAAAGACAGGACATGGTAAACAAAAAAAAGTTCATGCAGGACATTCCTTAATTTGATGCCAAATAATAATTCCCTTGGATTTGTTTTTCAACAATACATTCAGAGAAAGTTGGCAAGTCACATTATATTAGCTTTGACTAACATGGATAAAAATATTCAGTAACCACTGCCAATTACAGATTAGCTTGTATAGAAGTGAATAGGCGAAGCACGATGCTTTCTCAATATATCAGTACAAAGATTACCTAAGCACTGATACGTGGCTTGATCGACTATGGAACAACCACAAATTCTAGCACCAAAAATGATATGCGATGAAGCATCATTCTGCAAGGACGAAGAGGAGAAAAATTGGTGGAGACACTGGAGCCTTGTTGTAGCCCATATCAGGTCGTCCAGGAGGCGGAAGACATTAGGTGTTTGGTTGATTAGACGGCGAAGGGACCAGCAACATAGATTGA
>NC_053028.1:28324786-28462286 GCF_003073215.2 Triticum urartu | reverse complement strand
ACCCTCTGACATCCATGTGATCCTGCCATCCGGATAAAAGTGTGCTGTGGAGTAGAATTGCATGATTAGCTCCTCGTTCCACTTTGTGAGCTTCTGCCCAACAAAGTCTGCAACTCCACACGCACTAAAGCTGTCAAATACTCCAGGGTAGTACTCTTCATTGTCCTTGATATAGGTCCAGTCGACCCATCTCATGTCACATACAATTGGCTTCTTGTCAAGTAGCACTGTCTCATAGAAATCCTGCTGCTCCTTGGTATGAAACCTGTAGTCCACTGCAGTCCTTCTCCTAGAAGCATATGGATCTGCTTCTCTCCACTTCCTGAGCCCTGAGTCTCTCCTGAGCTTCATATCCTCAGCCACAGGATGAGCATCGTTGTGGTCTGGGATCTTGGGCTTGAGCTTCCGAAGGACACTCTCTTCCTCTTCCTCTGCAACAGTCTCAGGCACTGGGGCCTTGTTCTTCTCAGTGGCTGGGATGCTTCTTGTGTTTCTCTTTGGTGCACTCTTAGGCTTAGATGCAGCCTTAGGTGCTTCCTTGGGCTTGGATGCAGCTCCCCCTGACCTTATGGCATCTCCCATTAGCTTGGGTGCCTTGGGCGCTGGTGCAGCTGCCTCTTCTTCCTCTTCCTCTTCCATGATGGAAGCTTTGCCAAGCACTCTAGCCACAGTCTTCTTCACCCTCTCCTTCCTTTTCTTGCCCTCAGCTGCAGCTGGCTCTTGGGAAGTGGGCTTCTCAGTTGAGGCTCTAGCCTTTGACATGGGCTGCCTGCCTGCTGGCCTTTTGATTTTCAGACCTGGCTTAGTGCCTTGAGCTGGCTCAATTCTCTTGGAAGTGGCCTCTTCCTCTGCCACATAGTCCTCATCTTCAGAGTCTGAAGTTTTCTTCTTCCTTTGTCTCGTGGCAGCCTTTGGCAAATTGCTAGGAGTGCTCCTGCTGCCTTCATCAGATGAACTGGAGGGACTAGTGCCCTCACTCATCACCACTTGCTGCTCTGACAGATTCTGGCTATCACTCTGGTCTGACATGCTGCAAACTGACTGCTGACCCTGTGAATAGATTATAGAGGAGATAGAGTGGATGAGCATCACAAAATGCAGAGATTTTTGCAAAAAGAATGATCCAAAAACTTAGTTTTAGTTTCCCACTGAAATCATCTCGGATCCTACCGATTTTCAAAACTCGGTGAATACCGAAGCAGTTTTTGGAACTAACCTAGTGAACTCGTAGGACCGAGTCACAGTTCGGGTGGCACCGAGACTGCTAGGGTTTCACTGAGTTCAAAAATCGGTCGACACCGATAAGTAATTCTCGGTCAGACCGAGTCTCACTTGTGCAATGGCATAAGCCAAATCGGTGGGACCGAGTTTTTCAACTCGGTGGGTCCGAGATGGTTCCGGCGGAAACCTAAACCTAGAATTTTCGAATCAAACCTAACCTATGAGCGTTTCGACTGGATAGAAGTTTATCAAACATGGCTAGAAACAATATGATCACAATGTGCTAGGAATCAGATTGAGGAATAGCACAAAGATCAAGTCCATACCCTAGTTCGGCGTGGACATGCTACGGCGGCAACGGCGGGGCAGAATTACCGTTGACGGCGATGGAGACCAGCGACTGGAGGCTGCTGGCGGCGAGAAGACGATCCGGAGACCTCGAGGGCAGAGCAGGCTATCGCGCGGGCGAAGGGGTTCGGAGAAATTTCCAAATTTTGCCCGTGACTATATATAGCCCGACCCTGTCGGTGTGACCGAGTGGAACAACTCGGTGGCACCGAGATTCATAACTGCGTGCAGTTACTGAAACTCGGTGTGACCGAAAGGTTCAAATCGGTTGCACCGAGATCGAAAACCTAGATCAACTTAATGATCTCGGTAGGACCGAAAGTGGAGTATCGGTCAGACCGAGAATCATAAAGAGGTTTTGGAAGTTTAAGTCTATGACGAATCGGGGACTCCGAGCGCTCCTCACACAGAGTGGTTCGAATCTGACTTGATCAAATTTTGTGATGCAGCATGAATAGAGTTTGAGACGAGAAAAGCATAGATAGCTAGAGGAAGGTTCTTAGGCATTCTTGTCCATCCACTTGGCAAAAAAGAAGAAAAGCCAAACAATCAAAACAACAAGTGGATGTCCTCGAATGAGTAAAATATGCAACCACATGCTCACACAATAAGAATGGCAAATGAAATATGTGGCAAAGCATGCACAACCAATTCTAGCATCTATCAAGCAATTTGCGATGACTAGGTCATCTATATATGAGTATATTGACTTAGGAGTCAAGTGAGAACACTTGATCGTAGGTCATACTCATCGTTTAAGCTCAAGTGGGGTTACCACTTTTACATAAAGCATTGTTGTTCACATCTTTAGAGTTGCTTTAGCTCAAGTCTTAGAGTAAAGCTCCCCCTAGATGTGATATCCCCCCTAAGAGGGATGAACTAACCTTGGGTTTTGTCGATGATGACTTCATGTAGATGTTGAAGATGTGGATGCTCAATGTTGATGTAGATCACTTGGAGCTATCCATTTGAGTGAATTGCACTTTCAATACCTACATGGGTTAGTCCCACAAGGAACAAACAAGGATATCCATAGACATAGAGTGATGCACACACAAGATGATGTCCATGAAAACTTTTAGGTTACCTTGTCCCTTGTCTTACCAACAAGAGGGTTTGTGACTCCTTGAACTAGTGCAAGATGTGGAAGTTGATTGCACTTGTTCTTGCCAAAATGATAAGAGTGAAGTATGTTGGCGGAGTCACCCTCAAGAACTCTCTAGTTCTTCTTCTTTTGGATCCACACCATCTTGATGGGAATCCTTGGAGTTGTAGTCGTACTTGATGAAGTGGAACTTGAAGTAGTCTTGGGAATCCACTTGACTAAGGTCTTAGGAGCTTCTTCATGCATCAATTTCCTCTTGAAGCTTGTCCTTGCCTTTTTGCTTGTAGTCTTGTGGTGGAAGATCATCTTGAGCTTGTGTCCCCTTGAAAGAAGTATACTTCTCTTGTTGAGGAACAAACTTTGTCTTGGGGTATTGATCTTCTTCCCACTCAACTCCATTGGCATTGAACTTTCGTTCAAAACCAACACCTTGATTCTTCGGTGCATTCCTTGCTTGCGCACAATTTCCTCGAATTGCTTACTCCCGGCAAGGCTTTTGTACACTCCTTTCTCTATAATTCCCTTCAATAAGCTATTTTCTTGCTCAAGTGTAACTTGGCTAAGAGAATCATTAGTGGAATCAAGAGAACTACTAGAAGCAACAATATTGGATTTAGCATGATCATTGTTACTACTAGAGGAAATCTTTCTTGTTACTAGACTTGACTTGAGGCATGTAAGTGGATAAGATTAAACACTTGGCAATGTAAGAATAACTTTTCTTGCGGAGATCATCATTGATTGCCTTTAAGAACTCATGCTCTTGCTCAAGATTGAGCTTTTCAAAGCATAGTTTCTCATGAGCTCTTAAAAGTTCTCGATGATCTTCGAAGATAGTGTCATGAGCTAACTTAAGAGTGTTTTAGTTCTTTAGTTAGAGCCTCAATCTTCTCCTTATCATTGTCATCGTTTTATCTTGATTAGCATGATTAATTGGTTTCATCATAGTATTCATCACTAGAGTTGTCAACAAGCAAATCATCACCTAACAAGTCATCTTCATCACTATTGAAATCAACATACTCGGGGTGTGTTACCTTAGGACCTTTGGCCATGAAGCATCTTCCAATTCCTTCATTTGGTGAGTCAAATATGTCGTAGGAGTTGGTTGACACAAGTGCTAGACCGGCAACACCTTCATCTTGAGTATCTTCGGAGTCGGAGTGATAACTTCTCTCGGAGTGGCTGTCGGAGTCGGAGCCGGATACCCATTCACCAACATGAGCTTGATGTCTTCGTCTTGTGTAGCTCCTTGATGATTTTTCCTTCCTTTCCGAATCCTTGCTTCTCCGTGAGTATCTTCGTTCATAACGATCATCTCTACTCCTTCTCTCTCTTGGTGGTGATCCTTTGCTTCTTCTTTTTGGAGAATCTTCTCTTCTCTTGTAGGGAGCCGTACACTCATTGGAATAGTGTCCGGGTCTTCCACAATTGTAACAGTTTCGCTCTCGACTAGAAGATCTTTTGTCATTGTAGGACCTTGACTTGGAGCTTCTATCTTTGCTTCTACTCTTGTAGAACTTGTTGAAGTTCTTCACCATTAAGCTCAGATTCTTCATTGAAGTCTTGTTTCTCACTTGATGATGTAGGGGCTTCACATGAGGCTTTATAGGCACCACTTGATTTGTTGTGAAGTTCCTCTTTATCCTTAAGTGACATCTCATGAGCAACAATTCTTCCAATCACCTCCGTTGGCTTGAGATCTTTGTAATTGGGCATCATTTGGATCAATGTGCACACGGTATCATATTTTCCATCCAAGGCTCTTAGGATCTTCTTGATGATGAATCTATCGGTCATCTCTTCACTTCCTAAGCCGGCAATCTCATTTGTGATGAGAGCAAGCCTAGAGTACATTTCAGCGACACCTTCACCATCCTTCATTTTGAACTTGTCAAGTTGACTTTGAAGCACATCCAACTTGGATTCCTTGACGGAGTCGGTACCTTCGTGCATATCAATCAAGATCCCAAATTTCCTTTGCATTCTCAAGACGGCTGATTTTGTTGAATTCTTCGGGGCACAATCCGTTGAAGAGAATATCACAAGCTTGAGCATTGTATTGCAACATCTTCAACTCATCCGCGGTAGCTTCACGGTTTGGTTCTCTCCCATCAAAGAAGTCACCTTGCAAACCAACACACACAATAGCCCAAACGGCGGGGTTATGTCCAAGAATATGCATTTTCATTTTATGCTTCCAACTAGCAAAATTAGTACCATCAAAGTAAGGACCTCTACGGTGATAATTTCCCTCGCTAGACGCCATACTCTCCTAGGTTGTGAAACCAAGGCTATGACCACCAAAAGCTATGGAGATCAAAGCAAATGGAGACCAAAGCTCTGATACCACTTGTAGGATCGAAAGTATGTCTAGAGGGGGGGTGATTAGACTACTTGACCAAATAAAACTTAACCTTTTCCCAATTTTAGTTCTTGGCAGATTTTAGCTATTTAGGACAAGTCAAGCAATCATCACATCAATTCAAGCAAGCATGCAAAGAGTATATGGCAGCGGAAAGTAAAGCATGCAACTTGCAAGAATGTAAAGGGAAGGGTTTGGAGAATTCAAACGCTATTGGAGACACGGATGTTTTTCCCGTGGTTCGGATAGGTGGTGCTATCCTACATCCACGTTGATGGAGACTTCAACCCACGAAGGGTAACGGTTGCGCGAGTCCACACAGGGCTCCACCCAAGGGCAACGGTTGCGCGAGTCCACACAGGGCTCCACCCACGAAGGGTCCACGAAGAAGCAACCACCCACAAAGGGTCCACGAAGAAGCAACCTTGTCTATCCCACCATGGCCATCGCCCACACAGGACTTGCCTCACTAGTGGTAGATCTTCACGAAGTAGGCGATCTCCTTGCCCTTACAAACTCCTTGGTTCAACTCCACAATCTTGTCGGAGGCTCCCAAGTGACACCTAGCCAATCTAGGAGACACCACTCTCCAAGAAGTAACAAATGGTGTGTAGGTAATGAACTCCTTGCTCTTGTGCTTCAAATGATAGTCTCCCCAACACTCAACTCTCTCTCATAGGATTTGGATTTGGTGGAAAGAAGATTTGAGTGGAAAGCAACTTGGGAAGGCTAGAGATCAAAGATTCATATGGTGGGAATGGAATGTCTTGATCTCAACACATGAGTAGGTGGTATTCTCTCAGAACAAATGAGTAGGAATGATGTGTGTGTTCTGATGGCTCTCTCCTCTAATGAGAAGGAGGTGGAGGGGTATATATAGCCTCCACACAAAATCCAACCGTTACCAGTTTTCCAATCTCGGTGGGACCGAATAAATAAACTCGGTCTGACCGAAAATGTAAACCTAGTGACCATTAGGAATTTCGGTGGGACTGACATGCAACTCGGTAGGACCGATTCGGTTAGGGTTTGGGCATAACGTAATCTCGGTGAGACCGATTACACAAACTCGGTGAGACCGAATTTGGTAATTAGCTTACCAGAGAGTTGGTCAGGCAAACTCGGTGGGACCGATTTGCTCTTTCGGTGGGACCGAGTGGAACTCGGTGAGACCGAAAAGTTACAAAGGGGAAACACTGAGTTTACATTGCAATCTTCGGTGGGACCGATTCGCTCTTTCGGTAAGACCGAAAAGTTACGAAAGGGAAACAGAGATTTTGCAACCCCATCTTGGTGAGACCGAGATCCTTATCGGTAGAACCGAATTGCTATAGGGTTTGGCAGTGGCTAATGACAAGTGAAACTCGGTGGCGCCGGATAGGAAGAATCGGTAGGACCGAGTTTGGCTTAGGGTTTAGGTCATATGTGGATATGGGAAAGTAGTTGAGGGTTTTGGAGCATATCACTAAGCACATGAAGCAAGAGGCTCATTAAGCAACACCTCATCCCTCCTTATAGTATTGGCTTTTCCTAAAGACTCAATGTGATCTTGGATCACTAAAATATAAAATGAAGAGTCTTGAGCTTTTGAGCTTGAGCCAATCCTTTGTCCTTAGCATTTTGAGGGTTCCACTTTCACATCCATGCCATGCCAATCATTGAGCTTTCCTGAAATAATCATCTTGGAATAGCATTAGCTCAATGAGCTATATGTTGTTATGAATTACCAAAACCACCTAGGGATAGTTGCACTTTCATGTGTACCAGACCTGATGTAAACCTTGCCGTAAGTTTGGTAGGAAGATACCAAAGTAATCCCGGCAAGGAACACTGGACAGCGGTCAAGAATATCCTGAAGTACCTGAAAAGGACTAAGGACATGTTTCTCGTTTATGGAGGTGACGAAGAGCTCGTCGTAAAGGGTTACGTCGACGCTAGCTTCGACACAGATCTGGATGACTCTAAGTCACAAACCGGATACGTTTATATGTTGAATGGTGGGGTAGTGAGCTGGTGCAGCTGCAAGCAGAGCGTCGTGGCGGGATCTACATGTGAAGCGAAGTACATGGCAGCCTCGGAGGCAGCACATGAAGCAATTTGGGTGAAGGAGTTCATCACCGACCTAGGAGTCATACCCAATGCATCGGGGCCGATCAAACTCTTCTGTGACAACACTGGAGCTATTGCACTTGCCAAGGAGCCCAGGTTACACAAGAAGACCAGGCACATCATGCGTCGCTTCAACTCCATCCGTGAAAATGTTCAAGATGGACACATAGAAATTTGTAAAGTGCATACAGATCTGAATGTCGCAGATCCATTGACTAAACCTCTTCCGCGTGCAAAACATGATCAACACCAGAACTCTATGGGTGTTCGATTCGTCACAATGTAACTAGATTATTGACTCTAGTGCAAGTGGGAGACTGTTGGAAATATGCCCTAGAGGCAATAATAAAAGGATTATTATTATATTTCCTTGTTCATGATAATTGTCTTTCATTCATGCTATAATTGTGTTATCCGGAAATCGTAATACATGTGTGAATACATAGACACCAATATGTCCCTAGTAAGCCTCTAGTTGACTAGCTCATTGATTAACTGATAGTCATGGTTTCCTGACTATGGGCATTGGATGTCGTTGATAACGAGATCACATCATTGGGAGAATGATGTGATGGACAAGACCCAATCCTAAGCATAGCACAAGATCGTGTAGTTCGTTTTGCTAGAGCTTTTTCCAATGTCAAGTATCTTTTCCTTAGACCATGAGATCGTGTAACTCCCGGATATCGTAGGGGTGCTTTGGGTGTACCAAACGTCACAACGTAACTGGGTGACTATAAAGGTATACTACGGGTATCTCCGAAAGTGTCTGTTGGGTTGACACGGATCGAGACTGGGATTTGTCACTCCGTATGACGGAGAGGTATCTCTGGGCCCACTCGGTAATGCATCATCATAATGAGCTCAAAGTGACCAAGTGTCTGGTCACGGGATCATGCATTACGGTACGAGTAAAGTGACTTGCCGGTAATGAGATTGAACGAGGTATTGGGATACCGACGATCGAATCTCGGGCAAGTAACGTACCGATTGACAAAGGGAATTGTATACGGGGTTGCGTGAATCCTCGACATCGTGGTTCATCCGATGAGATCATCGAGGAGCATGTGGGATCCAACATGGGTATCCAGATCCCGCTGTTGGTTATTGACCGAAGAGCCATCTCGGTCATGTCTACATGTCTCCCGAACCCGTAGGGTCTACACACTTAAGGTTCGGGGACGCTAGGGTTGTAGAGATATGTATATGCAGTAACCCGAAAGTTGTTCGGAGTCCCGGATGAGATCCCGGACGTCATAAGGAGTTCCGGAATGGTCCGAAGGTAAAGAATTATATATAGGAAGTGCTATTTCGGCCATCGGGACAAGTTTCGGGGTCACCGGTATTGTACCGGGACCACCGGAAGGGTCCCGGGGGTCCACCGGGTGGGGCCACCTATCTCGGAGGGCCCCATGGGCTGAAGTGGGAGGGGAACCAGCCCCTAGTGGGCTGGTGCGCCCCCCTTGGGCCTTCCCCCTGCGCCTAGGGTTGGGAACCCTAGGGTGGGGGGCGCCCCACTTGCCTTGGGGGGCACTCCACCCCCCCTTGGCCGCCGCCCCCTTGGGAGATTGGATCTCCAGGGCCTGCTCCCCCCCTGGGGACCCTATATATAGAGGGGGGGGAGGGAGGGCAGCCGCACCCATGCCCCTGGCGCCTCCCTCTCCCCTCCAAGACCTCCTCCTCCTCCGTAGAGAGCGACGAAGCCCTGCTGCGGTGACTGCTGCATCCACCACCACGCCGTCGTGCTGCTGGATCTTCATCAACCTCTCCTTTCCCCTTGCTAGATCAAGAAGGAGGAGACGTCACGCTGACCGTACGTGTGTTGAACGCGGAGGTGCCGTCCGTTCGGCGCTAGGATCTCCGGTGATTTGAATTACGTCGAGTACGACTCCCTCATCCCCGTTCTTTGAACGCTTCCGCTCGCGATCTACAATGGTATGTAGATGCAATCCGATCACTCGTTGCTAGATGAACTCATAGATGGATCTTGGTGAAACCGTAGGAAAATTTTTGTTTTCTGCAACGTTCCCCAACAGAAAGATATTACCAGCACTTGGAAAGGAATCGATTGCAGTAGCGGTTGCATAAGAAATGATGCACTGATTTCTCTCGAAGCTTTCCTGCTTATTCACACTTACAAAATTCAAATAAAGACCATCAAAAACAATTCGAACAGTCTGGTCAGTTCTAGAGGATTTTCCATATGTGACACTCTCCTGAATGTTGAATCTCAGCAATGTTGTAGAGGAGTAGGCCAGTCTAATTAATTAGATTTACATGTTTGTAAGTCTCGATCCTAGAAACTTGCAAACCTACGGTTCAACAAAGGCTGCAATTTACCTTTTACTGAAAGATATGTTATCTATTGATCTCTCTCTATCTTATGGCTGAGATGAACATAATTGTGGAAAGAAGCCTCCACTGAAATTTTAGTCTCCACTGTGCGCCACCAACCAATTTCCGAACTAAGGAGGAGGAGGGGGAGTTGCGTTACCAGATTTTGAAGTCTAGGACGGTGTGGTAGTGTGAAGCTGCTGCCCCGGCAGCAACTGCAAAATAAGGTACAGTTATACACACCCAGCACATAACTTGGGATCAAAATTGTGAGAGTAGCGTATGATATAACAGCTATACACACACAAATAGTCATGGAGTAGCAGCTTAGGACATGCAGAGATAAGATGTGCAACTGAACATGGAGAAAGAAGGTTCCAGCGGTGGTGGAACTCACCTGCGATGCCGTTCTTGTCGCCTTCGCCATCACGTCGCCTCCTGGTTGTCCATTCGTGGGCTTCATGGGGGACCCTTGGTCGTGGCACCGGGCCTCGATGGAGTGCGGCAGGCTGCTGGCGGCGGAGCGGCTGACGCAGGGCGCCATGGCGCTGCGCAGGGACCCAACGACGCCCGAATTCCTGCTGCTCCTGCCGATCTTCTGGTTCCCGGCGCTCTCCTCAGCCTCGCGAATTGCAGGGGCGCCCGCCTCCTCCTCCTCCTCCAACCACCTCCCGCTCCACCGAAAGAGATCGCCGAGCGGAACACCTTCATTGCCGCGCGCCTCGCCGCCTACTCCCTGCCATGTCCGACCTCCCCGTCTACTGTTGCGACCCCTCGACGCTCACCAGCCCCGCGCCGGGCCAACCTCCGCAGCATCTATCTCGGGGTGGATTAGGAAGCACGCCGAAGAGGAAGGGAAGGGAGGGCCGGCGGCGCAATGTTGCTACGGATCCGCATTTCTCAATCCAGGGAAATATAGAAGGGGAATCGTGCCCAAAAATCACGGGGTTGTGGGGCGGGGCCGCCGGGATCGGGGACGTGGAGTGCTAGAAGAATCGCAGATCACGCGTCTGCTCGGCAGAACATTTCATCTCAGACGTTCATCTAGACGGCAGACCGTTCGCCTAATATAGGCAGTAGGATGTGCTTAGATTGATCTGATCTGACGGTACAGGTTATTCTGTGTACAGTTTGTTGTGTGGCTTTGGGAGAAGTCATGTTTACTTTTTTTAATAGTAGTATAGATATAGATTATGGGCCGGTGTCCTGCTGCGCTATAGCCTTGATCAGCGCGACCCATGCACTCAGATGGGCGACAGGCCTGGGCCGTATCCGCTGGGATAAAACTCGAAATTTTCAGACGACGCGAGACCCATGGCCCCGTTCATTCGCCTTCCCCCACTGCACTACCCAGGTCTCGAGCTCTCCCTCAGAAAAAAAACCTAGGTCTCGAGCGATGGCGCCGCCGCCGCCGCCGGCGGCGGAATGCCCAAGTCGAACCACCGTGCTCGATCTCGACGACGACCTCCTCCGCGAGGTGTTCCTCCGCCTCCCCGGCCTCCCGAGCCTCGTCCGCGCCGCCCTCTCCTGCCGCACCTTCCTCTCCCCGGTCCGTTCCTCCCCCGCCTTCCGCCGCAGCTTCCGGGCTCTCCACCCGTCTCCCTTCGTCGGCCTCTTCGTCCAGCGCAGAGGCTTCAAGCCCGAGGCCTCCTCTTTCAAGGCCCACCACAGCCGCCCGGACCCGGACTTCGAGGCCGCTGCCCGCGGCGGCGATTTCTCCCTCAGCGGCCTCCCACTCCCAGGCGCCGACGGCAGCCAACACGGCTACAAGGAGGATGAGGGCATCGATGAAGAAGATAGCAACAACCAGGAGGAGCAGTGCGAGGAGGACGACGACGAGGATGAGGAGTACGAGGAGGAGGAGGAGGAGGCCTCCCACGTGTGGGAGATTGAGCGATGTTGCGACGGCTACGTGGTCGTCTTCAACCAGAGGGCCAAGCAGATAGCTGCCTACAACCCTCTCACCCGGGCATTGCATCTCTACCCCTCGCCGCCCCGCCTCTTCTCCGATGCCATTAACTTCGAGTTCCACATTATCTCCTCCCAAGAGGACCCCGGCGCACCACCCCGCGTGCTGTGTTTTGATTTCAACTTGTTTCAGGAGAAGGCGGTCGTCCGCCTCATCTCGTCGGACAACAGCATCAAGTCCAAGTGCCGGAAGTTCCCTGGCACCGGGAGCGAGGTCACTGGCAAGATGGTGAATGGGTCTGTCTATTGGACGCACGTGGGGAAACCCTACATCACCGTGCTTGACACCGCGACACTGAAGTTCACTAAAATGGATCTACCGCCGCTCTTGGCAGACCAGGAAGGCCGTAAGTGCTTTTGTGTTTGGTAATACCAAGGATGGGAGGCCCTGTATCGTTTCCCCAGATTTGTGGGGTGCTTGCTCGCTTGATGTCTTTTTCTGGAGACCCGAGGATGAGTATTATGACGATGGTCGCAATTACTGGCTGTACCAGACATTTCCTTTGAAAACGATTCGCCAGTTCGTTAAGTTCTCGAAAGGAGACGATGGATTTTTCATTGTGCGGCTTATGGATGTTATAGATGGAATCCTGTACCTGCGTACCGAGTATGACGGGTGTACCGAGGCTCCTCAGTTTTTGCTATCCTTTTGCCTCGAAACAGCAGAGCTGAAAATGATATGTGAAGATTATCACAAGCCTGTCCGTCCCTACATCATGGCCTGGCCTCCTTCTTTGGTACAAAATGATGAGGTAAGCGCATGTATATACAGTTTCTTTCCATGAGAGCACTGATTTAGTGAATTGTTGTGGAAATCGGCTATCCACTCTTACTGTACATGATTTCCATTTTGCAAATCTGATTCATTTGAAAATTGAAATTACTTAACCATATAAAGTCTAATACTCTTTGACAGTGCTATATCTGATATGGACAGTTCACAGTTCTATGCTCATAGTGTGCACATATGATATATCATACCCTTGTGGCACTGTATGTGGCTTGTTATGTTATTCTTTGCTTTCCCGCAAGAAAATGTTATTCATCGTTACTATTCTCATAAGCATATGTTCTTATACTTGATGTTGGGCTCAACATTCTGTTGGGTGCTTACCGCAGTGTATTTTCCATTGAGGTAACATCGGTGGATCTGTGTAATTTAATTTGAAGTAGAGAGACTGTAGTATTTGTGCTGTTCACAATACTTATATAGTAATCTGTAAATTCTTTAGGGTCCCTGTTCAAAAGATCAAGCTTTGTCTACCGCAAGCTCTGAAGGATGTGATGTGAAGGCTGGAGGTGGCCAAACATTGCCTGCATCTGTTGCGAAAGCATAATAGGTAACGCCATGGACTGAAGGTTATATATAAACTAGTTGAATGCCCGTGCGTTGCTACAGATAATAACACATATATTTTTTGTCTCGATGCTGATAATATAGGTGAATTAATCAAACAGATAATTAAATGGCATAAGTAGACGATGGGAGCCACCCTCATAAGTTACATTCTTCCTCGTTTCTCCACTCAAATAGATATCTCAACATAGTTTCACCTATTTTTATGATTGTTCACGATGGATTGTGCAAACAAATTACTGCAGCATGTAGTTGCAATTAACATATAACGCCCCTGTAGATATAATGGGTCAGAGAAGGTCTACAAAATAGGGAATTCCTAATCCAGCAAAAAAAAAAACCAAAATTTCATCTACTGTGTGCAAGGATACTATTTCCCATTTCCGACCAGAAAATTATTGATATTTTAACCTTGTGAGATTTGTCATAATATGAGTTAGACAACACAATTTTAAAGAAGCATCTTTGTGTCGGTTAGCTAGAATAAACCAGTGTCGCTCGAATTTACTCGCTGCTGCTACTTTTCTAATTCTTTCTCACGCCGCTGCCTTTTTCTTCATCTACCCTATCAACTCGCCTAAGTCTCCCTGCCTAACAACCAGCCAGTGCCACCCATGATTGGCGGATGTTGACGTGGGCCGCTTGGCTGCCCCTTGCCCGAGTCACTGCTTTAGCTGGCGTCGTCCATCCCTTCAAACCTATCACCATCTCCGACGCCTTCGACCTTCCGCTTAGCCGCACTCTAATCTGTAAACCCACTATCTTTTTCTTTTCGTCCACCCTATTGAAGCGCCCACCTCTCCCTGCCTAACCGCCCGCCACCGCCACCTGCAGTTGACAAGTGCTCACGCACTCCACCTAGCCCTTTGCCTGCTCGAGTCACCATCGCTGGCACCTGCCACCGCCACCCACAGTTGACGAATGTTGACACACGCCACCTCGCCCTTCCCCTATTCAAGTCACCGCCTCCATCACCGTCGTCAGCATGCCATCCCTCTAAAGCCTACCATATACAGTGCCACTAACCTCCCGCACCCCTCACTCGAATCCTTTTATCCCGTGCCTCTCATGTGTCACAAGTGACATGGAAGGCGGCAATTTTTTTTTTACCTCTAGCAAGGTCATGATGAATCGTTGTATGCCGCAGCCTACCGTCTCAGGATCAGTGCTAAGTGTGCATTGCACACACAAAAACACTAAAAATGTCCATTCCTGTACGAAAAATACAAATAAATGTTCTCACTGAGATCAAAGCATGTTTCAGACTCATCTTGATAAACATCAGTGTGTCGAAGCCTACTAAGCACCAAACATATCGTGATAAACCATGTTAACAACCGAGGCTTTTATTTAGAGAGCTAAAGATACAAAGTTTACACACAGTAATCTTTACTCAAGAAATCTTGAACTGACTATCGAGGATTTATTTAGCTGCATCCCATGCAGTCAGAAACTACAGATTGCCAAACAGCTTTTGCTTGTACTAATGTTCAACTACAGTATGATAAACCACAACTTTGACTATTGTATGATAAGCGACACTGCAACAGTAACTAACCATCCTCCATCGCCTCATATTTCTCACAACACCATCCAATCCTTGATGCACAAAACCAACCTTCATTGTTCTGCTCAGAGGAGAAGGAGACCGAAAAGGATATCCCAATTTTATTGTAGTAAGAAAACGAAACTAAGTAACAAAAGCAAACCTTCTCCCATTCACTTTAGTTAAATCCAAATGGCCATGTTGTGCTTGGAGGTCAAGCTAGAGAAGATATCAATATGATATTGAACGGACATGATGGAGAAAAGGTCTTCAAACTAAAGATAGCACACAAACAAAGATAAGCATCAGGTTGGCCTTCACACAGAGCATTGTCAGATTATGTGTTTAATCTACAGATGTCTGCTACAACAATTCGAAGTCATATAGGAAAAAAAATACATAAAACCAGATCGAGGGAAAAAAGCGAACACATCTTCAAATTAGAAAAAAAACATTATCTACAGATAATTTCTAGCATGATACACGGTCAAACCATAAATTAGATCACCAAACTACAATCCATATGCTACGTATTTTAGAACAACCTCTTACTTATATTTATAAGTGCATTGATATTCCAAATTGTGAACCTACTTTAGAGCTCTTGCAACACAGTTTAGTTGTAAGTATGTTATGGGCAATATGATTCTCCCCATTCCTTATGTAGCAAAAATCACGTGGTAGAGTCTTGCAGTGTCTTGGGCAAGAAGAATAACTTCCGGACAAGAAAATGATGATAGTATGTGTCAAATTCTTGCTAGTATAAAGAAGAGCAAGGACGTTACCTTGGTGTTTTTTTTCAGGAATGTTACTTTGGTTTACACAAGCAAGTAATCATACGCGAGCCTCGCTGTATAAGTTAAGCTTGTTTAAATGTATGAACTTCATCATGAAACTATTATCAAGAAGTAATGATCATATTATGTCGATATATCTGTAAAAAAGCAAAGTTAACTACTACAGCATGACAACGGGCCGTTTAAACCTCCTCTGACTGAATTATATTATGAACTTAAATCACTAACGATAGTCAGCATAAAATTGCGCGTCATTGATCATGTTCAGAAAGAGGTTGCCTAAAATAATAGTGCAGATTTTTGGAAGCAAAATAAGTTAGGTTGCCTAAGATAGTAAGACCACTTACATCAAAATGCCCCTGGCAGATGCCTCATAGACCAGTCACCAGTATCATATTAGGGACCAGCCACATTACACATACCTAAGGTAGTAGGTAGATCAAAGTGAGCACACATATTCAGAATGGAAGAATATCTCGAAAATTCAGAACGTAAGAAGATCTCCAAGAATAGATAAGCTGATGTTCAAGTGTCCAGCTTAAGATATGTTTACTTGCCACTGTGCTTTCCTAGCCAATCCAAGCAGATGGGGTGGAACGGGAGTATGAAGATCGCAACCTGAACGAAATAACTAAGAAAATCAGGTGAATAAACCCAACACATAATACATGATTAAAAACATCAATTACGTACAATGTTTGTGGCAAGTTAAAACCACAATTAGCAAACCTTGATCCCTAATGTGATGATCAGAAGGGAGCGGCAACCAGGCTGTTAAGGAGAAGTTGACACCATCGCCCCGGTGGGAAGATGACCGAGAGTGACGAGCCCCGGGCAACACGGGGACTCGACGACAGTGGCCGCTCTATGCGTGTACCTTATCGTGGTGCTGCTCCTCCATCGCCGTGGTCCTGTCCCCCCCCCCCCCCCCCCCCCCCCCCCCCCCTCCCTGCCTCCCCAAGGCTTGTACGCTGCATAACTGCACCCTCCTGGCCAAATCTGATCTGAGGGCAAACAGCATGCCGCGTGCACTCTGTCGGGGACAAGGAGCCTCTCCACGTGGTTGGGTTTTCTCCTATCTCTTTCTCTTCCATCACCGGCGCAAGGGACAATACGACCAAATTCTACCTTGGTTGGTCAATCACCACAGTAGTTGGGCTCCATCCCTTTGCACACCGACCTCGGACAGCGCCACGAGCGCCTCTTCCTCTGCAGCTGCTTAGGCCAGCACCACCGCCGTGCTCCTTCTCTGGATGGAAGGGACGGAACGGGAAGCAACCCCTCCTCTGGATCTAGATCAAGCGAGGGTGGGAAAAGGAAAGGAAGATATGGATACCTACGAACAAAAAATCTGGATGGGAGCGATCGTGGGAAGGATATATAGAGAAACTCGAAATACGAGGAGAGGAGTTTCCTTTTATTTCCTCCGTGTGAAGGTGGGATGAAACGATGCAAACGTACCACCTGATCATCACCAACGATTATAGGGAAGTTGTGAATGTGATGCGGAATGACGACGCAAAACGTTATGAATATAGATTGATTAGATTACATAGTTACATTAGGAAAGCGTGGTGAGGGATTGATGATTTTTTTCCGCTGTTATTTGCCCACCGGTTTTGCAGCGGAGATGAAAAAAATCGGTGGGGAGGCATCATTCGGTGGGGAGGCTAACGAGACGAAATGACAACGGACTCTCCCATTAGGAGTAGAGATTCAGAAGGTGGATGGTTTGCATTTGTTACAATAGTATAATTGTTGATTCCGTTGGCCTGCTAGTTTTCTATGACCTTGCATCTCCAAACTTTGAAGAATGCACCTGAGATGATCTTTTTGTGTCTTTGCCTTTTAACAATTGGATGGTACATTTTGGATGCATGAAAGCCAGCCATTCTTAGATTTTTAATTAGCCTCATATTTACATGTGTTACGATCAGATGGTAGACTTGACTTAGACTTGCAATGCGCTATACTGATGAATGATGTGCACTTGTTTATCTTGTTTTTGTAGGATTACTTGGAGACCTGGTGAGATGGATGGTGGTGCTGTCTTTTGCCGATGCCGATACATGATGATTCAAGGCCTGTGTCTTGAGAGCCTGATGGCCTTGTATCAACTTAATGCGCCTTTTGCGTATGCAGTATTCTGGAACTTTACACCTACTTGAACCTCCTTGAACCATTATTCTGGTTGTCGATTGCTTGTCACTTAAGATGGTTAATGATCAGGTTATGAACAGCATGGTAATTCGAAGTTGTAAGCCTTGTTGCTGCTGGTTTGGTGCATACTGTATTGCTGGGTTGATAACTTGATATCTGTCTAGTATTACAGCTGCTAGTTAATTCTTGTTTAGGATTTTTTTTGCCAACGATCTGCATGCATAGATCTTGTGTGGTTATTTTGCCTGCTGCTCCCTGGTGCTGTCTATCCTCAGCCTTGCAAATCAATGCAGCGAAAAAGCCCAAGCTGAGCCTAACTGCCTAAGCCTCGTATTGTGTAGCACTATCAAGCTGCGCTAGTCTGCTTCGACTCAAATCCACCCCCGTCGACTGATTTTCTCATATGATAGGTATGGTTGGCGGCTTATTGCAATGATCTCAGCATCATGTGCTAAGTATTCTTTTCAAAAGCGATGTTCAAGTGTTCAGTTCAATAAATATAATACATTCAGTTCAACGATCTTCATCCTCTGCGACATCACCGTTGACCTCGGACTTCACAGCCAATCCGTCAGAGAAAATTAAAAACATCGTACTCGTTAGTGTGAAGTCTGAGGTCAATTGTGATGTCGCAGAGGATGGATAGACAATCGTCCTTGAGGTGCTTCTCCTTGTTCAGAACTTGGAGTTTTTGGAATTTTTCCAAGCTCGAAGCAAGGGAGTACATGAGGCGCCAACGTTCATGAAACGGTAGCCTTGTGTGGAGATTTGAGTGCAGGAATGGCTTGAGGCCATTGTCGAGCATGCACATGTTGTATGTTGCTGTGGCATGGCCGATCTTACCATACCGGACCGTGGAGCCATTGGCCACCTTCTCCCTGACTCGCATGAACCCTTCAATCCTGAATATGTGGGAGCCTGTCGCTGCCTCACGGCTACAGTGGAGGCCGTGATATGTTGCCGGTTCTCACCGTGCAGGCCGCACAAGAGCCCAGGTGTTGATACTATGGGTGCGACCGAAGTAGGCTCAGCGATGTAGTGGACGGAGAGGTCACAAAGGATGGCCAAGCAGTCGTCCTTTAGGAACTCCTCCTTGTCCAGATGTTCAAGTTTCATGAATTTGCCCCAGCTTGGACTATTGCCCGTGAAGCGATCTTCCTCCGATGAGGTATAAGTGCATAATGGCTTCCAGGACTTGTTGAGTATGCTCATTGTGTACTTTGCAATGACGTCACCGGTCTTGGCATGGCTGTTGTGCTGGAGGAAGAGGGTGATATAACCGTCGTCCTATATTTGGCCACCGATGCTAAATGTGCATGACATGACCTTCTTGCCACTAGCCACCTTTTCCCTTACTTGCGTCAACTCTTCGATCCTGAAGACATGGGAGGCGGTGGTAAGCTGCCGTCCAGGTGTTGAGTTTGAGACGATAGGCGCGACCGCATTGGTAATTCGGCGGCGACATGGCAAAGGATGGACAATCGGTCGTCCTTTAGGAGCTCTTTCTTGTCCAAGTCTTCGTGTTTCATGAACCCCAACCATTGTCATTATCAAAGTGGCGATCCCCTATTCCAGTGTAGGACGGCTTCAGGAACTTGTCGAGTATGGTCTTGGTGTACGCTGCCGTGGTGTCCCCGGTCTTGACGTGGGTGTCGTGCCGGAGAAAGAGAGATGGCCCTCTGACTCAGCCGTCTAGGCAACACACGACAGACAAGTCATGGCCACCGATGTTGAAGTGGTCTGACTTGACCTGCTCGCCATTGGCCACCTTCTCCCTGACTTGTGTGAACCCTTTGATCCAGAAGACGTTGTAGCGGACGGTGGAAGCCATGATCCGTTGACGGTTAGCGCCGCGCTGGGCGTTGACATGTGGTCGGCCGAGACAGATTGCCTAGGGCTTGCAGATCAGCACAGAGTACCTGTTTGTTTTCTCTCAAACCGGCGTGTATAGAACACACGCACGCACGCACGCACACGTGCGTGCGCGCGCACACACACACACGAATCTAATCCGGTTGCTGCCTGACAATTCCTATTTGGTATGCAGGGAGAACATATGAATTGATGGAGACTTATGATTCCTCGAAAAGGAGGGAACGAGGTCCATGAGGCCGCTTAAAAAAAAGAGAAAAAAGGAAGAAAAATGAGAGAAAAAGGGAGATATGGTGCACACTACTATCCTATTATCATACTTGTCCTTCAAAGTAGCACTGTGCATTCTATATAGTCTCCTTGAATTTCACTTTCATATACTAGTGACATTTTTACATTATTAGAACTTGACTTGTCTATTCTGATAATGAGCTTCACGACGAAGCGAGGCGGTAGCGGCTCACAACTTCACGCCGAGATGGAACTCGCACGCGGATTTGTAGATGGTTTAGGAGAGTTCCTATACGCCGTGTTTAGTGGCACCCTCTTCGTCGATGTCCAACTGCGAATCGCGCGACCACCCATGGCTCCCGCCGCTACGGGATAGGGTGCCCCAGTTGCCAGCCTGCTTATGGCGCCACGGCTCGACAGACTGGCCGCTGGAGTTGCCGGCCTCCACGTTGTGCCGGCCGTGCTTGCACAGCGGCGGCCACCACGTCCGCAACCTTCTCCCAACATGGTTGTGCTCGCTAGAGCTACGAGAAAATGCTGGCAGAGGGGAGGAGGAAAGCAGCAGAGGGGAAGAGGAACACGACGGATCTGATGTGAGATGGTAACCCTAAATCGCCGAACAGCCTCTTATACATATATGTTTTTTCTGCAGGCCCGGGGCGTGGAAAAGAAGAAGGCCCAAAACCTGATGGGCTGTCGAAACGGACGCACTTCGTGGGCCGGCCCACCATGCAGCACAGGCGACAGCGAAAAATGTGTATATTGTGTAAAAAGCCTCCTAAAGTTGCTTAGAAAAGGATTCGAACTCGCCCCATTTACCCAGAGAACAAGTTGACTGAACCACTAGGGCAAGTAGGCGTTACTGACAAATTCCGGTGCGAAACGTTTTAAAATAAGGTAGCTGCGCTGTTTATTGCGCATAGATGGAAAAAGATGATATTCTCGGGAAAAGTATAAACACAATTTGAAACTTCATAGATTTCAAAAACAAATCACGAATTTTAAAAATTTCAGGTAATAAAAAAGGTGCACGAATTAGAAAAAGTTCATCGATTTTGAAAAAAAACAATTTTCAAAAAAAGTTCACAAATTTGAAAATACTCATCAATTTCTCAAAACTTCATCAGTTTTGAGAAATTCCATCCATTTAAAAAAAATCAGAATCATGAAAAAAGTTCATCAAATTGGAAAAAAAGTTCATTGATTTGAAAAAAGTTCATCGAATTCAAAAAAAGTTCATCGATTTAAGAAAAAAGTTCATCGATTTAAGAAAAAAGTTCATCGACTTAAAAAAAGTTCACTAATTTCGAAAAAAGTTCATCGAATTTCAAAAAAAGTTCATCAAATTTGAAAATAGTATATCGAGTTTGAACAAATTCATCGGATTTGAAAAAGTTCACCGAATTTGAAAAAAGTTCATCAAACTTGGAATAAAGTTCATCTAATTTCAATGAAGTTCATAAATTTTGAAATAGGTTCAACGAATTTGAAAACAATTCACCGAATCTGAAAAAAGTTCATTGAATTTGAAAAACTTCATCGAACTTGGAGAAAAGTTATTCAGGTTTGGAAAAGTTCATAGAAGTCGAAAAAAAGTTCATCGAATTTGATTTTTTATGAAATTAGGAAAAAACAAATTTCATTCAATTTGCTAAAGAAATCACGCATTTTTAAAAAAAGAAAAAGGAAAAGGAAAAAGAAAAACTAAAAATGAAAAAGTGAAAAGAAATAAGAGAAGAGTAAAAAGATATAATTAATAACAGTTGGTTGGTTGGCAACCAGAATCCAAAATCTTCCCCGCCACCATGCTTATGCAGCCGCCTTTATGACTGTCAATTCAGACAAAAAACTATCAAAGATTTATTAATCATTATAGTTCCCACAAATACATAAATACGCACCAATCGTTTTATGATCGAAGTGATTGTGTACTCCAAGCATTCATAAATGGAATACTTTCTGTTGTAAGCAAACAAAGAAAGTCACTAATTATTTACTTTCATAACATGAGTCGATTCGATGGTATTCTGATGACCCAACATCTTAGTAAGTTTCACCCCGACTTAAAAGTGGATACTGTAATGCGAAATGGTATTATGTACGAGGTTGCTGTTTCTAGACGTGTTCAGGATGGTAGGAATAAATCACGCCTCCGTTTCAAAATGCGGTGTTCGTTGTTGATTCTCCCTGATTCATTAGCAAACTTAGCTAAACAATTGTGTTAGGAATAAGAAAGCGATGTTGGCGGAAGAAATACGAAGAAACCTATCACACTTTTGTAGTATAGACGCGGTGCACCTAATTTTATAGGCATCAGAATGGGTTTATCTTGGAAGATCTTGACTTCTCCGTGCCTTCTACCTCCGACACATCATATCTCCTATGCTGACCTCGTACTTTTGATCACTTCTTCCTTACGAAATGTATCTATTACGAATTGTGTCTATTTAAGCTTTTTCTCGATTGATATTCATTTTTTCATCTATCTCATGAAATTTCCCTTCTATTAAGCGATAAAGAGCAATTGACGAACTCAGCAGGAAGTTCGTCAGATGACGGTATGGATCAAAGGAATCCTCCTATCTAGTGGGCCAAACCAAACTGATAATTCGAAGAGACTTGCAAAGATAACTGTCTGTGTCAAAACCGGCGGATCTCGGGTAGGGGGTCCCGAACTGTGCGTCTAAGGCGGATGGTAACAGGAGGCAGGGGACACGATGTTTTACCCAGGTTCGGGCCCTCTTGATGGAGGTAAAACCCTACGTCCTGCTTGATTATTCTTGATAATATGAGTAGTACAAGAGTAGATCTACCACGAGATCAGAGAGGCTAAACCCTAGAAGCTAGCCTATGGTATGATTGTATGTTGTCCTATGGACTAAAACCCTCCGGTTTATATAGACACCGGAGGAGGCTAGGGTTACACAAGGTCGGTTACAAAGGAGGAGATACGCATATCCGTATTGCCTAGCTTGCCTTCCACGCCAAGTAGAGTCCTGTCCGGACACGGGACGAAGTCTTCAATCTCGTATCTTCATAGTCCAACAGTCCGGCCAAAGGATATAGTCCGGCTGTCCGGAGACCTCCTAATCCAGGACTCCCTTAGTAGCCTCTGAACCAGGCTTCGATGACGATGAGTCCGGCGCGCAGTGTTGTCTTCGGCATTGCAAGGCGGGTTCCTCCTCCGAATACACCACGGAAGAGTTTGAATACAAGGATAGTGTACGACCCTGCAAAATAAGTTCCACATACCATCGTAGAGAGAATAATATTTCCACAAATCTAATCCGCTGACACGTTTTGGCAGCATGACATCACGCCACGGCCCGGTAATTATTTGAACCGTTTTTCTTTAACCAGCCCCGCACATAACGCGAGGCGGTTTCTTGACACGTCTTGTCAAAGCAGAGATCGCGTTCCCCTTATCACGGGATTCTCATCAATACGAACATGGGTAACCCAACCGTGCCTGTTGGTATGACTCCTAAATCTTAGGTAAGTCTCAAACGACCACGAGGAGGACGCCTGATATTCCTCCCCTTTATAAAGGGACAAGGCTTTTTCTTTTTTCCCTCTCGTGCTCAATCGAATCCTTCCCCCGCCTCGAGTTCTAACACCCAGAGCCCAGGTCAGGTGCTTCGGACCTTCAATCATGTCCGGATCCAGCCTTCAAGGTCGGTGGATGCCTTCCTCCGTCACGGAGGAGGACATCAAGAAGTTGAGGGAGGCCACATATCTGACCGCCGGAATTTTGCATAGGCGGCCCGCCCGAGGGCAGGTCGTCCCTACTCCTGAACCCAACGAGAGCGTTGTGTTCGTCTCCCACTTCCTCTGAGGACTAGGCCTCGCTCTGGATCCCTTTGTTAGGGGTCTTATGTTCTATTACGGGATGTATTTTCATGATCTGGCCCTGGATTCCCTTCTTCACATCTCGTCATTTATTATCGTTTGTGAGGCCTTCCTCCGCATTACCCCTCACTTCGGCCTGTGGCTCAAGACCTTCGATGTGAAGCCGAAGATGGTCGAGGGGCAGTACGCAGCGTGCGGAGGTGCTGTAATAAGAAAAATTGCTGACGCTCCATGGCCAAAGGGTTCCTTTCCAGAGGTGTCCGGATTGTGGCAACAGGAGTGGTTTTACGTCACAGCTCCTTGAAGTGCCAAGTGGGTAGCTGCCCCCACCTTTCGCTCGGGCCCTCCACCACAACTGATGTCATGGATCAGCAGGGGGCTGAGCTGGGGTCCAGCCAAGGACGTGCCATTGCTGCAGAGCCGTATCTGAGATCTCTTCAAGGGAGATTTCAGTCTGGTTATGGTAATGCAAGTTATGCTGGTTCGTCGAATCCAGCCTTGCAAACGCTGACCCCTCCGCATGTGGGAATTCAACCCGGAAGGACCGCGCGCCATTTAGAATTTCCTTGGCATGACGCACGAGGAGATGTACAAATCGTTCTTCGGACCCCAAATAGAGTGTCCGGACACTATCGAGGACGTGGGCCTGAGCTGCAACCGCCCCGCTGACCAAGTAAGTAATCCCATGGTCGAACACATTGCCCTTTTATTTATCATGACATCATTCTAAAGAATCGCTCTTTGACCAGGACTGGATAACAAAGGCGAAGATGATCCGGTGTTCGATCCCCCTTCCCGAAGGCTTGGACAATCCGGTGCTGGAAAAGATGCTCGAGTTAGCACCTTGTCTAGTGCCCTCAAAGGAAGATGAAGGGGGGGAATAAAGAGGGTGAAAGCGGGCCTCCATTGCTACCTATTCCAATTGAGGGAATGAGTGCCTCCGCGAGGGAGGATAACCAAGGGGAAGAATCTGACATTCTCTCTCCCCGGGGAAGGAAGAGGACTACCTCTGAAGATCCGAAAACTAAGGATTCCAAACGGGAGAAGAAATCTCCGCCAGAGGGTCCTGCCTCGGAGGGTATTCTTGCCGCACAATGTCCGCGCGAGGATCAGCCCTCTACCGAGCTGTAAGTAATCAAAAAGTACTTAATAGTGAAGATATCCTACCTTACTTCCGAAGGCAATAACCGATGCTTGTAAATTGTAGTCTGGATTGCAGCCCTTCTCGACAGAGTTCATCTTCGAGGGATCTTCTTCCGGAGATGATGGAGAGCGAAACGCCTCCCCCGGACTCCCCAGCTCAAGAAGCGGGCGACCTTGAAGTGTTGTCGCGAAGGGTATCTCCGGATCCAATATCGCCAGAGGATAACCCTTTGGCTGCCCGGCATCCCCAGTATCCGGCTCCTGAGGAGAGCGACAACAAGGGTCCGTACTGTGTGCGGTCGGACGCACTGAAGGATCTTCTGGGGAAAGCTGTCGTCTCAGAAGCGCATCGTACGCTAATGGGTATGGTAATTGAAAGGATTTCATCCGCCGAAAGCGGTTTGCACGAAGCTTTTATGAGTCTGCTGAAAGGCTTTGAGGTACGTAAAATAATGTATGCCTTTAATAGTACCGCATACGTTAGGTATGCTCATGCAGATAGTAGCCCCTGAGACTCTGGTTGTCGTCGAAAACGGCGGCAAACAGAGGATCATAGTCCCAGGTAATAACCAGACCGCCTTTATGTGCAGGTGGTTGAAGCTCCAATGGCTAGCCGAACTGATGGGTTTGCCAAACAAAAGCGGCAACTGGATGCGGCAGATGCCGACATCGTGCTCCAAAATTAGAGCGACGAAGGAGGAGCTGCATCAAGCTGCGGATATTGTATCTGGGAAGCCCTTCTTGTTGCGGACTAAGTTCGGGGATCCGAAGTATGCGCCTCTGGACCGCCTATGGAGTTCTGCGGACGCCTACATGGATTTGGCTGCCAGTGCTGCTGATGCAGCCGAGTACTTCAAGGATCGGAAATATCACGAAGTGTAAAAACTGTTTTGGTCACAGTTTCATGCTCCAGCCCGTCCGCTGCTGTTGAATGAGCAAATGGCCGAGTGGGCCGAGCTCCATAGATTATGCGGACTTGCTGTGAGGTCCGTTGTGGATCATTTGTGGCCGGGAGGGCCAAGGCCGAATAACTACTTTAGCTTAGTGCAACAGTTCCTTGGTGATGTGCCACGCATCGATGCTGTAAAGAGGTCGGCATGCATAGAAGGCTCATGGATGGCCCTTGCCCGTGTCAAAACATACTGGGCGGAGATGGATGCCACCACTGTTCCGGCACAGGGTTCGGCCATAGGCCGAGTGTCTGCCGAGCACTACTTTGAAGAAGTTCTTGAAGGCACTCGTTCGATAGAGGCTCAGTGCTCAAAGAATATTATGTTTGAATGACATGTATTCCCATTGTAAAAACAATGTTTTATTGAGTTTATCAAGGCTGTATTTATACTTTTGCCCGAAAGTACTATGATGCCTCCTGTGCGGCCGTTTACGTATATATGTATATAACCTGAAAGATGGCAGTCGTCGGCTTTAGCCCCCACGCATATAATGCGGGGGTGTTCGTAGAAGACGCATGTTCACACTTGATCCAACGTCTTGGTCCATTAAGAAGGTGATAGCGCAGCGAACTAGGCAACCAGACTATAATGCTTTAACACTTTCACTTAGCCAGAGAAGTTTGACAGTGGGCCTACTATATAGCCCCTGGAGGCTCCGCACTCATCTGAATTCGGGGTGCGTACATGCCTGGCCAGGAAACGGCCCTTTGTTAAGGCAGAGGAATCCCGAAGATTCCGCTAGGTCATCGAGTGGTTGACCAGTCTCACGCTATATCATGACAGTCAGTTTTCGGCTTTCTCTACTAAGGTGCTCGTCCGGATGAACCAGGGCACAATCGCAGTAGTTCTCCTAGTGCCACCTTAGCCAATAGAGCGGAACGTAAGGCAACAAAACACAGGAGCCGGGCAAACCCAACATTTGACCAAAGACATGATTCGAAGCTGATGCATATAAGGCCAAACTCGCGACGCCAAACACTCCCTAAGGTATTCGGTCTTTATGGTGTAAACCGGGCTTAAGCAGTGCCCTTTGTAATAAGCCCCTAGTGTCCAGGTACGTGCAGTATTCTGACGTGGACACATGCCAATATGTCAGCATCCTTCTCAATCGTACTGAGAATCCGGGGGATGTGTATCAACAAGACATAGTAAAAAAAGGTTTACGCAGGGTCTTAATCTAAAAAGAATCCTTGGAACGGGTCCCTGCTGCACGTCTGCGCTTGTTGTCGTGGTTCTAACTCTGACAGTGATGTAGGGGGGTATGTATGGAGAGGCTAGATCTTAGCTATTGGGAAGTTGTAAACACACCAAGATGTACGAGTTCAGGCCCTTCGCGGAGGAAGTAACAGCCCTACATCTCGGTGCCCGGAGGCGGTCGACTGGATTACTGGCGTGTGAATAACAGGGGTGCGAACCCATCATACTGAGGAGGGGGGGTGGCTTATATAGAGTTCGTCGGCCCCCTCCTGCCCTCAGTAATGCAGGGTTTAAGGTACATTTAAGGTTGGGCGTTACTGGTAACGCCCCTAATAAAGTGCTATAATGACCATAAAGACTACTTAATAGCCGACCGTTTGCCTGCGGAGTGACTTTAGGTCTCCTGGCGGTCGAGTGGTTGGCTTCATGGTCGAGTGATAGCTTCTTGGTCGAGTGTCTTGAACCCGTCGAGTGGGATACCTTCAAGTCGATTGAAAGGTGACTTCTTCTAGGGATGTCCTAGGGTAGGGCTTTTTGGACAGGTCCGTGCCCCTACCCTAGGTACATGGCTTCATCATTAGCCCCCGAATGGATCGAGGTTAGAGTGGGAAAGAGTTGGAGATCTTTCCAACTGGTTCTTTGGGCTACGTGAGTGCCTCGTTTTGGGCCAACCGTCACGGATGACGTCATCAACCTCTTTCAGTCGCCTTGATCCATTCCAGGCCTCTCGTCGAGTGAATTTCTTTACTTGTGACATACCGAGTACCGGCGCGAGCGGGGTCTTCCGTTTTGACAAGTTGTTCTGCGGCCCGCGGACGTCGCGGGATTCAGATTTCGGGAAGCGCGCGGGACGGGAGCGGCCGCAGTAATCGGGAGCGATAAAGCGGAAGCTCCTCGATCCCCGCGTCGCCTTTTTTGCCACGTACCGCGCGCGCGTCTGCTGCGGGATTTGATTGGATAGCCTGGGCCTACCAGTCAGCCACTCGGAAGCGACCCCTTATAAGTTGCCGGCTCGGGGTTTCCAAACAGTGCGCTTCCTTCCACTTTCTTCTTCTTCTCTCCCTTCACAAGTTCCTCCGCCACCTCTGCTCTCACCCTAGCGCCGCAAGCCCGCTCGAGACTTTGCCGGCGATGATGGTGAAGGGCAAGACGTCTGCTCTGGAGCGCGCGAAGAAGGCGGCGGCGGCGGGGAAAGGGAAGAGGTCTGCTCGGGGCGGATCTTCCTCCAGGACCGCTCTGCCCAAAGGTTGGATCCAGGGTGACTGGATGCCGTCGGTGCTCCGGCAAGAGGATCTCGACGACATGGTCGAGGGGGGGGGGGGTCATTCCCAACGAAGCTGCGCGTCTCCCGGGGGGAGAGATCGAACCTCAACCCCACGACGGTGAGTGTGTGCTCCTAGCCACCCGCATCGACCGTGGGTTTTCTCTGCCGCCCCATCCTTTTTTCCGAAGTTTCCTGAACTTCTTCGGAGCGCAGCTCCACCACTTCACTCCCAACTCCATCGTATACCTTGCTGCTTTCATTTCCATGTGTGAGGCTTTCTTGGGTTGTCGCCCCCATTGGGGACTCTTCAAGCACATCTTTACCTGCCGTTCTCAATCGGTCAAGAAGGCCAAGTCGAGTGACGAGAGGACGCAGGTGATCCAGCTGTGCGGGGGCCTGGTGATCCAGACGAGGGGGAAGAGTTGTTTTCCATCTATCACTTTCCCGAAGTCGGTCCGTGGCTGGCAGGCGACCTGGTTCTATTGTCAAGACCAGGCGACCCCAGGACAGTCGACTGGTCTTCCCCCTTTCTCACTCGACCGAGCCGAAAAACCTGCTTCTCTGAAAGTGACGCCGGAGGAAAAGGCCCAAGTCAAAGTGCTGGCTGGTCGAGTGGTTGAGCTTGTCCGTGAGGGCGTGACGGGTATGGATTTGCTGGAGGTCTTCCTCCGTAGGCGCATCCAACCGCTCCAGGCTCGTGACCACCCGATGTGGCTGTACTCGGGTCTCGACGACACCACTCGGATCCATCCGGAGGAGGTCACTGATGAGATGTTGGAGGGGTGGTTGTCGAGCATCATAGGAAACAAGGACAACCCCCGAGGAGCCAGGAGGGTAATTCCACTCGACAACTCGTATGACGTGGACCAGGTATGTCTTTATGCTCCTGACTGAGATCTTGTTTTCTTCATTGGTCTTCTTTGAGTAGGTCGATTGACTTTCGTCTTGTCTGTTGTTTTCCAGGCGACCACCGAGATGTACTCGACGCCCAACGGGGCACAGGAGCCGACTGAGGAAGGGGAAGCGAGCGGAGGCGAGAGTGGGGATGACCAAGGCGAGTGGGAGTCCGACGGTGAAGGAGAGGGAGGCGACAACGTCTACTCCAGCGAGGAGGAGGAGGAGGAGGTTGAACCTCCCCGCCCGGAGGGGCGATCCAAGCTCACACATGATCCAGCGCGGGGACGTGCCAAGGCGACTGCTCCTGTTGGGCAGTCGTCGAAACGCCCTCGGACCTCTCCTCCTCCGCCGACTAGGAAGGCTCCCAAGCACCCACGCGCGACGCCGTCCAAGCCGCCCAAGGCTCTGCCCAAGATGAAGATAGCTGTTCCTACCATTTCCCGGTAATAATAAAACTTTCTTTCCTTTGTCGACCGTGGACGGATCCTTGGTCGATTCACTGAGCCAACTGACCGACTTTCGAGATTTGCAGCGGTGCTATTTCTGAGGTCTCCGCCAAGGACGACGACCAAGAGATGGAGGATGCTGTTACCTCCGACCCTGGTACGATTACTGACGTTCCGCTTTGAGTCGACTGAACATTTATTGCAACTCTGGTCGATTGAATGTTTTCCTTGTAGCTCCTCCTCATGTTATCGACCTCCCGGATGACGATGACAACGAACCGCTGAGAGTGAGGAGGAAGAAGAGGGCGTCGGCTGACAAGACCCCACAATCCACTCCGGCGCTTGAGGCCGTAGCTCGGGACGATGGCGAACCCACTCGGGCTTCTGTGACTTTCGCCAATCCTCTGACGAGTGTGCGGCCCTTGGCGTCGACTGCGGATCCGTCTTCGCTTTTTGCTGCGTACCCCGTCCCTGAGGACCAAGCGGCTGCTGCAAAGGAGGCTGTACACCAAGCGGGGATCATGATGGAACAAGTGAAAGTGGCTCGGGAGGCCTGCCAGGCGGCTTATGACGCGAGCTCGGCTCTTCAGAGTAACGTCCAGGTCAGTCGACTTCAACACTTGGTCTGTTACGATATGCTGTTTGAAGAATCTCTTTTCCGAAGATCTTTATATCCGTACACCCACTGGGTGTGTCTGCCAATTCTTGGACGAGTGGGGGCACACTAAGTGCACCCACTGGGTGTAGTCCCCGAGACTACGGTAGACTGCTGGCAGTCGACTGTAGTCTTTATATTGAGTTGTTGTAGCTGTGTTTCTTCACTCGGTCTGGTCGGGCCATGTCGAATGGAACGGTATCCGGTCGACTGCGGGCAGTCGACTTTTTTTTACAGTGGGGGCACGCTGAGTGCACCCACTGGGTGTAGTCCTCGAGACTACTATCGAATGTTTTTGCTTCGGCTGTAGTCTTAGAAACGACATCACTGTCTCTTAGTTACTCGGAAGCAACTTGTCTTGGACTCGACTTCGAGGGCCGGTCGGGTGGGATAGGAACCGGTGGGGGCACGCTAAGTGCACCCACTAGGTGTAGTCCCCGAGACTATGGTGGACTGCTGGCAGTCGACCGTAGTCTTAGTATTTATTGCCTTTGTTGTTTTTTTACTGTAATGATAACTTCTCCCCTTCGACTTCAGAAATCTTGCGATCTTGGAGCCCGCTTGGCTGACTTGGAGAAGTAGCAGATTCAACTGAACCTTGATCTGGAGCTGGCCAGAACAGAGCTGCAGAAGGTCAGAGACGGCGCCGCAGGTAAGACGATTTTGTCGACTGGTTAGCTTTTAGGCTTGAGTATCCTTTTGCTATTTCCGAGTCAATCATCATTTCTTCGCAGAAAAACTAAACGAAGCTCTGGCGAAGAAGGATCAGGATTTGGCTGCTGCCCGTAAGGAGGCTGATGACAAGACCGCTCTGGCCGTACAGAAGCTGGCTTCGGTCGACCACTTAGAAGAAGAGAATACCAAGCTGAAGACCGCTCTGAATGAAGCCAACAGGGAGTGTTCGCGTTGGAAGAAGGAGAACCTCACCCTGAATGAGAAGATGGAAGGCATCGCTCGCAGGAGGGACGACCTGGAGAGCTACTTGAGGAGCCTCGCCAAGAAGTTGTACATCAAGCTTGAAGGTGCACATTCAGTTCCGACTGGTTTTTTTTTGTGTCGACTCAGTCTATGAAAATTGACTTATCCTTGGATCGTGTATGCAGAGCTTTGCCAGAACTTTGAAGAGGAGACTGGGTGGATTGAAACAGGTTTGGATCCAATCAACTCTCCCGTGAAAGAAGAAGCTGCCATGAATCTGCTCCGACTGGAATCTCGCATTGACGGCATCATGGACTACTTGGCTCGACTGAAGGTTGCCATGTCATGGATCGACCCGGCACTTTGGCCAGAGGCTACACTCCAAAATGATCTCGAGTCTCTGATGACTCGACTTAGCGGAATCCCTGACCGAGTGCAGGAGTGGAAGAAGTCTTCTGCTCGGTGTGGCGCTGATGTGGCTCTGTCTCTGGTCTGCGTCCATTGCAAGGAGGCGCGAGAAGAGAAGCTGGCCGCCATCCAAGTTGTCAATACCAGGAAGCACAACTTTCAAGATTTCATGGAGACTTTCATCGCTGCTGCCACCCGTATTGCAGACGGGATCGACTTGGACGAGTTCGTCGCCCCTTCCAGTCCCCCACCTGAGGAGTAAAAAACTTTTGAGCTCCACTTTAAATTTTCCTCGGAATGCCGAGTGGATTTTGTAACCGTTAAACTCCGTCGAGCTGAGGGCTCGATTACTTTGGCCTGAGGTCTAGGACCTTTAGGTCTTATCTGAATTGGATTTATCGTTGAATATCTTCATGGATGATCCGTCGAGTGGAACTCGATCTTCACTCGAAATAACTTTTGTATTTGTGGTGCAGCTTCGAAGGAGAAGGTAGCAGTCGATTTGCACCTCGTCGTCCTTGCGGATTGGGTTGTGTCCTGTACTTAGGCAAGCGCTGGTCTGCAGCTAAGCCCCCGAGTGGGAGGTTTGCTATCACTCGGTAGGATTTTTAAACACTTAGGCGAGCGCTGGGCTGCAGCTAAGTCCCCGAGTGGGAGGTTTGCTCTCCACTCAGTAGGATTTTTTCAAACTTAGGCGAGTGCCTGACTGCAGCTAAGTCTCTAAGCGGGAGAACTTAGGCGAGTACTGGACTGCAGCTAAGCCCCCGAATGGGAGGATTGCTCTCCACTCGGTAGGATTTTTTCAAACTTAGGCGAGTGCCTGACTGCAGCTAAGTCTCTAAGTGGGAGAACTTAGGCGAGTACTGGACTGCAGCTAAGCCCCCGAGTGGGAGGATTGCTCTCCACTCGGTAGGATTTTTTCAAACTTAGGCGAGTGACTGACTGCAGCTAAGTCTCTAAGTGGGAGAACTTAGGCGAGTACTGGACTGTAGCTAAGCCCCCGAGTGGGAGGATTGCTCTCCACTCGGTAGGATTTTTTCAAACTTAGGCGAGTGCCTAACTACAGCTAAGTCTCTAAGTGGGAGAACTTAGGCGAGTACTGGACTGCAGCTAAGCCCCCGAGTGGGAGGTTTGCTCTCCACTTGGTAGGATTTTTAAACACTTAGGCCAGCACTGGGCTGCAGCTAAGCCCCCAAGTGGGAGGTTTGGTCTTCACTCGATAGGATTTTTTCAAACTTAGGCGAGTGCTTGACTGCAGCTAAGTCTCTAAGTGGGAGAACTTAGGCGAGTACTGGACTGTAGCTAAGCCCCCGAGTGGGAGGATTGCTCTCCACTCGGTAGGATTTTTTAAACTTAGGCGAAACGGATTCGCGGCTAAGTCACCCACTGGGGGATTTCGTATGCAAACAAAAGTGACAGCGATTATTGGGACACTCTTGTCTTTGATAAAAATGAACTGCAGAATTTTTTTTCTTATTACATCTCGTCCAAGGGAGAGCTCAAGTGTAAAAGGGGCGGAGTAGTTCCGCATTCCAAGCTCGTGGCTCGTCGATCTGGCGATCAACATTGTAGAGGTGATACGCTCCATTGTGGAGGACTCTGGTGACGATGAAGGGGCCTTCCCAAGTAGGAGCAAGCTTGTGTGGTTTCTGTTGATCCACTCGGAGGACCAAATCTCCTTCTTGGAAGGCTCGACTCTTCACGTTTCGGGCGTGGAATCGACGCAAGTCTTGCTGATAAATGGTCGATCTGATCATGGCCATCTCCCTCTCTTCTTCTAGGAGGTTGACTGTGTCTTGCCGGGCTTGTTCTGCTTCATCTTCGGTGTAAAGTTCGACTCGGGGTGCGTTGTGGAGAAGATCATTCGGCAGAACTGCTTCGGCTCCATAAACCAGAAAGAATGGAGTTCTTCCAGTCGACCGGTTAGGGGTGGTCCTCAATCCCCACAGAACTGACGGAAGCTCGTCGACCCAAGCACCTTCCGCGTGCTTGAGATCACGCATCAGTTGAGGCTTTAGTCCTTTGAGAATCAGACCATTTGCTCTCTCAGCTTGTCCATTCGACTGGGGATGGGCGACCGATGCGTAGTCGACTCGTGTGCCTTGAGAGGCGCAAAAAGCTCTGAACTGGTCCGAATCGAAGTTTGACCCATTGTCAGTGATGATGCTATGCGGGACTCCATATCTGAATGTTAGTCCTCTGACGAAACTGATAGCAGTGCAAGCATCAAGATTCTTGATGGGCTTAGCTTCAATCCATTTGGTAAACTTGTCGACTGCCACAAGCACATGAGTGAAACCGCTCTTGCCTGTTCTCAGTGGACCAACCATGTCTAGTCCCCAGACAGCAAAGGGCCAGACGAGTGGGATGGTCTTCAGGGCCGATGCAGGCTTGTGTGACATGTTGGAGTAGAACTGGCAACCTCCACACTTGTCGACTCTCTCTTTTGCCATCTCATTTGCTCTTGGCCAGTAAAATCCTGCTCTGTATGCTTTAGCCACAATGGTCCGAGAGGACGCATGGTGACCACAGGTCCCCGAGTGGATATCATTAAGGATCATCCGACCCTCTTCTGGTGTTATGCATTTCTGACCGATTCCAGTCGCGCTTTCCCTATACAACTGTCCCTTTATGACTGTGAAGGCCTTGGATCGGCGGACGATCTGTCGAGCCTCTTCCTCGTCCTCCGGGAGTTCTTTCCTCAAGATATACGCGATGTATGGTACCGTCCAGTCAGGAGTGATAGCCAAGAGCTCCATGATTAGGTTGACCACAGCAGGAATTTCGACTTCAATCGGATCTGTGGCACTTTTCGGGTGCGAGGCTTCTTCTGCGAAGGGATCCTCCTGGACTGACGGCGAGCGGATGTGCTCCAAAAACACATTGCTGGGAATGGCTTCTCTCTTGGAGCCTATCTTTGCCAGATCATCTGCTGCTTGATTTTTCAGTCGGGGGATGTGATGAAGCTCTAACCCCTCGAATTTCTTTTCTAGCTTTCTTACTGCGTTGCAATAGCCAGTCATACCTGGGCTTCTGACGTCCCACTCCTTCATCACCTGATTAACCACCAAATCTGAGTCGCCGTAGACCATGAGGCGCCGGACGCCGAGTGAAATGGCCATGCGCAACCCGTACAAGAGTGCTTCATATTCTACTTCATTGTTGGAGGAATCGAAGTGAATCTGGAAAACGTATCTGAGCTTATCTCCTCGGGGGGAGACCAATACTACCCCAGCACCGGAACCGTTCAGCATCTTAGATCCATCGAAGAACATGGTCCAGTGCTCCGAGTGAACTTGAGTCGGTAGTTGCTGTTCAATCCACTCGGTGATGAAATCTGCAATTGCTTGGGACTTGATAGCCTTCTTTGCTTCAAACTTGATATCTAGGGGGAGGAGTTCAATCGCCCACTTAGCCACTCGACCAGTCGCATCTCTGTTGTGCAAGATCTCTGACAGTGGAGCGTCGCTGACGACTGTAATGGAATGGTCAGAGAAGTAGTGTGCAACCTTCTTCGTGGTCATGTAGATCCCATATACAAGCTTCTGGTAATGGGGATATCTTTGCTTCAAAGGGGTCAAAACTTCAGACACATAATATACTGGGCGCTGAACTCTGAAGGCCTTTCCTTCTTCCCGCTCGACCGTGAGTACTGTACTGACAACTTGTCCCGTGGCCGCAATGTACAGCAGCAGACGCTCTTTACTGATTGGGGCAGCAAGCACCGGCTGGGTGGAGAGCAGAGCTTTGAGCTCTGCAAACGCTGCGTCAGCTTCTGGAGTCCACTCGAACTTGTCAGACTTCTTCATCAGTCGGTAAAGAGGCAACGCCTTTTCACCGAGATGAGAAATGAATCGACTTAGAGCGGCCAAGCAACCTGTAAGTTTCTGGACATCGTGTATACGCACAGGGCGCTTCATCTGGAGTATGGTGCCAACTTCCTCGGGATTGGCGTCGATTCCTCGTTCGGAAACGAGAAAACCGAGTAACTTTCCACCTGGAATTCCGATTGTGCACTTTGATGGATTGAGCTTGATATCGTATCCCCTGAGGTTAGAAAAGGTTTCGGCAAGGTCAGTCAGTAGGTCGGAACCTTTCCGTGACTTAACCACAATATCATCCATGTATGCTTCTACGTTCTGACTGATCTGAGTGAGTAAACACTTCTGAATCATCTTCATGAACGTGGCTCCAGCATTCTTGAGGCCGAAGGGCATGGTGACATAACAGAAGCACCCAAATGGGGTGATGAAAGCCGTTTTGATCTCGTCGGGTCCATACAGACGGATCTGATGGTACCCTGAATAAGCATCTAGAAAAGACAAACGCTCACACCCCGTGGTCGAGTCCACTACCTGGTCGATGCGGGGGAGAGGGAAATGATCTTTCGGGCAGGCCCGATTGATGTGTTTAAAGTCAATGCACATGCGAAGTGACTTGTCCTTTTTGGGGACCATGACAACATTGGCGAGCCACTCGGAGTGGTAAATCTCTCGGATGAACTCCGCTGCTAAGAGCCGAGCCACCTCCTCGCCAATAGCTTTCCTCTTCTGGACGACGGACCGTCGAAGATGTTCTTTCACAGGATTGAACTTCGGGTCGACTCATATACGGTGCTCAGCCAGCCCCCTGGGAACTCCAGGCATGTCAGAAGGCTTCCATGCGAAGACGTCCCAGTTCTCACGGAGGAACTGGATGAGCGCTTCTTCCTATTTGGAGTCGAGCGTCGTCGAGATGTGAGTCGGAGCAGCGTCGGGGTCGGTCGGGTGAATGTGAGCTGGCTTAGTTTCACCGGACGACTGAAAAGCAGATTCTGAAGCAGGCTTCTTGGCTCGTAGCAATTCACTCGGATCAGTAGTCTTCTGGTACTCTTGTAGCTCAACAACTGCCATCTGAGCGTCAGCAATCTTCGATCCTTTCTGAAAACACTCTTCTGCTTTCTTCCGATTGCCGGTAACGGTGATCACACCTCTGGGGCCGGGCATCTTCAACTTGAGATACACGTAGCATGGTCGAGCCATGAAGCATGCATAAGCTGGCCGGCCCAGAATAGCATGATAAGCACTTTGGAAGTCCACAACCTCAAATGTCAAATTTTCCCTGCGGTAATTCTTTGAATCACCGAAAACCACGTTGAGAGCAATCTGGCCGAGTGACTCGGCTTTCTTTCCAGGAATGACTCCATGGAAGCTCATGTTGCTGGCACTGAGCCTGGACATCGGAATGCCCATCCCTTTCAATGTTTCAGCATACAATATGTTCAGGCCACTGCCACCATCCATCAGGACTTTGGTCAGTCGAGTGCCTTCGACAACTGGGTCGACCACCAAAGCTTGCCTCCCAGGGGTGGCAATGTGCGTAGGGTGATCGGACTGGTCGAATGTGATGGCAGTCTGAGACCACTTCAGATAACTGGGTGTCGCCGGAGCAACCATATTCACCTCACGGTTAATGACTTTCAGTCGACTTTTGCTTTCGACATCAGCAAAAATCATCAGGGTGGAATTGATTTGGGGGTATCCGTCGTCGCTATCTTCCTTGTCCTCGACTCTGTCTGACTCTTTTTCCTTATCGTTGGGCTGTTTGCCCTGAAACTGGCTGATCAGGAGCCGGCACTGTCGAGTGGTATGCTTTGGGTAAATGAAATTACCCTCTTCATCTTTCTTGGTGTGGATGTGACATGGCAGATCCAAAACATCATTTGCATCTTGATCCTTGACTTTCTTGGGCTTCCAGGGGCCTTTGGGTTTTCCCTTGAAATTTCCCTGGGTTGCGGCCAGGGCCTCCCCAGGGGCGGCTGGCTCGGGCTTCCGCTTCTGCTTCCGACTGGAATTGCCTCCGGTTTCCTGGGCGACTGCTTTCTGCTTGCCACTCCAGAGTCGATCTTCATCTTCTCCGTTAGCGTATTTGGTGGCAATTTCCATCATCCGATTCAGGGACATTTCTCCGGTCCGACCGAACTTCAGGTTCAACTCTCTGTTCTTGACGCCTTCTTTAAAGGCACAAACTGCTTGGTGATCCGGTATGTTCTCAACTGTGTGATGCAAAGTGATCCACCTCTGGATGTAATCCCTCAGAGTTTCACTCGGCTTCTGCATGCAAGACCACAATTCTGTAAGGCCTGCGGGTCGCTTGCATGTTCCCTCAAAGGTTGTGACAAACACTCGAGAGAGATCCTCCCAAGTGTAGATGCTGCTGGGTGCTAACTGATTCAGCCACGCTCTGGCCGAGCCCTCTAACAGGAGAGGCAAATGCTTCATAGCCACCTCATCATTGCCACCGCCAATCTATATAGCCACTCGGTAATCTTCGAGCCAAGTGTCAAGCTTAGACTCACCGGTGAACTTGCTGACTCCAGTCACCAACCGAAAGTTGGGAGGAATCACCGCGGCCCTGATGGCTCGACTGAAACACTCTGGCCCTGAAACACGTATTCTGCTGCTGGCGGGCGCATCTCTGTTCTGGCCTTCCCGATGAGCCCTGTTCCTGTCGACCAAGCCTTGAACGAGGACAGATCTCGCGTCAAAGCCTGGGTCCCTGGGGTCGACGGGAATCCTCTGCCCAACGCTACGAGGGCGCCTGTCATCTCGATGTCGAGGCGCATATGACCCACTCCTCGGGGGAGGGGTTAGCACTCGACGTCGATCATCACGATCGGATCGGTGATCATACTGCTCATTCCTTCTGTACTGATCATGCCGGTCGCCACGTCCCTCACGCCTCAGGGGCGACCGCGGGCTGTGAGCCGACTGGACTGTATCTGTTGCAACGGATCGACTGTGGATCCTATTCCGCGACTGAGAAACGGCGGAATTTTGGTTTCCCGCCGCCCGGAGCAACGCTCTGATCTGTAACAAGCCCCTGCCAGCCTCCGACTGGGAGGGCTGAATCGATTCTGCTATACGGGCCGCGGCGGCCAAATTTTGAACTGGGGTTCGGTATACCTGCGTCGGCGGGAAGAGCTGGCGTCGACTAGACTCGGGAGCCCGCTGACGCGCTTGCTCGCCGAGTACTCGCTGGAGATTCTCCAGTCGAGTGCGCTTGGCCAAATTAGCCAAGCGCGCGTCCTCCAAGGCCCGGGCCTCGGGGGACTCTCCGACGAAAGGAGTGCGGAGTGCGTCCGTGTTCCGGCGGCGAAGCTCCTCTCGCTGTAATGTCGTGAGAGGTTCGGGGAGATACTCATCGTGGGGATGCGACGGGTCGCCCCCACCCGCGCCTCCATCAGCGCGAGAGAAACCGGGAGGACTATGCGTTCCATCGACCGCCAGGATCTCAGCCGCTGGGTCGCTGCTGTCGCACTCGGATGCGGTCTCCGCGGAGCCAGTCGACAGGTCGAACAGGCCGCAGAGGGATTCGTCGGGCTCGATTGCCGCGACTTGTGGGGCGGCCGACTGGCCAGCCACGGCATGCCTCACCCACCTCTGAAGTCTCGATCGACCGGCGCCGGTGGGAGACAGAGCGGGGAGACGATACGGGGGCCGACCGATACTGGGTCGACGGCTGCCGCAGGAGGACGCCATGAACGCATGCGCGGAAATGCGTCGCACCGCGGACGGGGAGCGCGTCGATGTCGAGTGGCGCCTCCTGAAGCCAGGCGGAGTCGTCGGCGATGAACGTGAGCACGCCGAGGCGGATCTCGCGGCCCTCCACCAAAACTCCGCACGAAACCATGATCAAAGGGATCGGAAATATCGCAACTTCTCCAATCAGGCGCTAAGATTCCTGCCCCAAGGTGGGCGCCAACTGTCGTGGTTCTAACTCTGACAGTGATGTAGGGGGTTATGTATGGATAGGCTAGATCTCAGCTATCGGGAAGTTGTAAACACACCAAGATGTACGAGTTCAGGCCCTTCGCGGAGGAAGTAACAGCCCTACGTCTCGGTGCCCAGAGGCGGTCGACTGGATTACTGGCGTGTGAATAACAGGGGTGCGAACCCTTCATACTGAGGAGGGGAGTGGCTTATATAGAGTTCGCCGGCCCCCTCCTGCCCTCAGTAATGCAGGGTTTAAGGTACATTTAAGGTTGGGCGTTACTGGTAACGCCCCTAATAAAGTGCTATAATGACCATAAAGACTACTTAATAGCTGACCGTTTGCCTGCGGAGTGACTTTAGGTCTCCTGGCGGTCGAGTGGTTGGCTTCATGGTCGAGTGATAGCTTCTTGGTCGAGTGTCTTGAACCCGTCGAGTGGGATACCTTCAAGTCGATTGAAAGGTGACTTCTTCTAGGGATGTCCTAGGGTAGGGCTTTTTGGACAGGTCCGTGCCCCTACCCTAGGTACATGGCTTCATCACCTGTGTCTCCGTTGTGCCGTATCTTGGACGGGTGCAGCACGATGGTCATCTATAAAAGAGAGGAACTTAGTTGAAAAGTTGTCGTGCAAAAAGGTAGGTTATACTAAAGAAACCATGTACAGTTCAAGATGAGTAAAGTTGAGCCTAATTGCCACTTGTTTGCGCGTGTTGAGCTCCTTGTGTTGTAATAGGGGTATAGCCATCAAACCTGTATCAATTACATATAGCTGCGCCGGACTGGTCTAACCGCGTCCGTGGTCTTAACGACCTGTCAGGTGCTTTAGTTGGTGAGGCCAATTAGTGGGAGGATGCCAAGGCAGCCGCACGGTCTTCCGCGCGCAAGGAGCGCTCCATATTTCCATTTACTGTAATGATGCCACATGGACCGGGCATCTTAAGCATGAGAGAAGCGTAATGCGGTATTGTGTTAAAGCGAGCGAAATCTTCGCGTCCGAGTAGCGCTTGATAGCCACTTTGGAACGGAGCGATGTGGAAGGTTAACTTTTCGCTGCGGAAGTTATCGGGAAAGCCGAATACAACCTCTAGTAGCAGGGAGCCCGTGAAATGGGCTTCTGGGCCTGGCGTTACTCCTTTAAAGGTAGTATTGCTATGGCTGAGTTTTGTTGGGTCTATCCCCATTTTGTGGACTGTGTCCTGATATATCAGGTTTAAACTGCTGCCGCCGTCCATCAGGACTCGTGTGAAGTGGTATCCGTCAATTATTGGGTCTAATACCAAGGCAGCCCATCCTGCACGTCGGATACTTGCCGAGTAATCCTGATGGTCAAAGGTGATCGGTTGGGATGACCAGTGGCAGAACTCCGCGGTGATAGGCCCTGGGGCATGTGTCTCTAGGAGTGCTGCTTTGTTTCTCCCCTTTGTCACATGTAACACGTTTACTGTTTTGACTTTTGGTGGGAATTTCTTTTGTTCCCCAGTGCTTTGCTTGCGAGGCTCGTTGAGGGAGTTCTGGATTAGGGGGTCTCTGGACAGCCGGACTATATCCTTTGGCCGGACTGTTGGACTATGAATATACGAGATTGAAGACTTCGTCCCGTGTCCGGATGGGACTCTACTTGGCGTGGAAGGCAAGCTAGGCAATACAGATATGCATATCTCCTCCTTTGTAACCGACCTTGTGTAACCCTAGCCTCCTCCGGTGTCTATATAAACCAGAGGGTTTTAGTCCGTAGGACAACATACAATCATACCATAGGCTAGCTTCTAGGGTTTAGCCTCTCTGATCTCGTGGTAGATCTACTCTTGTACTACTCATATTATCAAGAACAATCAAGCAGGACGTAGGGTTTTCCCTCCATCAAGAGGGCCCGAACCTGGGTAAAACATCGTGTCCCCTGCCTCCTGTTACCATCCGCCTTAGACGCACAGTTCGGGACCCCCTACCCGAGATCCGCCGGTTTTAACACCGACATTGGTGCTTTCATTTAGAGTTCCTCTATGTCGTCACCGTTAGGCTTAATGGCTCCTCCGATCATCGGTAGCAATGTAGTCCAGGGTGAGACTTTTCTCCCCGGACAGATCTTTGTATTTGGTGGCTTCACACTGCGGGCCAACTCGCTTGGCCATCTGGAGCAGATCGAGAGTTACGCCCCTGGCCACCAGGTCAGGTTTGGAAGCTTAAACTACACGGTCGACATCCGCGGAGACTTGATCTTCGACGCATTCGAGCCCCTGCCGAGTGCGCCGCACGGTCATGATGAGCATGATTTAGCTCTACCATCGGACAGTGTTCAGGAGACCGCACTGGCAACCGCTCCGACCTTCAATTCGGTGCCAATTGCGCCATCCATGGGCGGGTGGATAGACCCCGCCATGGAGGCTGCATTCTCAACGGCGATCGAGCCAAATATCGACCTTACCCTTCACGAGAGCCATGACACCAAATTGCCAGATTCTTCCCCGGCCACGGACTCCGAACCGCCTGCGCCCGTGCCTATCGAATCCGACTGGGCGCCGATCATGGAGTTTACCTCCGTGGATATCTTTTAGCACTCGCCCTTCGGCGACATACTGAACTCATTAAGGTCTCTCTCCCTGTCAGGAGAGTCCTGGCCGAACTATGTTTGGCAGGATTGGGATGCGGATGACAAAGAAATTCGCCGCCGACCCACCACCCACTTAGTAGCCATTGTCGACAATTTAACCGACATGCTCGACTTCGACTCCGAAGACATCGACGGTATGGATGACGATGCAGGAGACGAACAGGAACCACTGCCCATAGGGCTCTAGATTCCCACATCATCACATGATGTATACATGGTGGACACACCCAAAGAAAGCGACAACGAGGAATGGAAGGACGCAGCGAAGGATCGATCCCTCGAGAAGCAGTCAAAGCGGCGGCGTAATCGCCGCTCCAAATCCCGCCTTGGCAGAAACAGAGATCATATAGACCCAGCGATAGAGCAGGGTGAACCAGCGGACGACGAACGCGGCATTGGACCACCGTCCGATCACGGCAACACGGAGAATCAAACCAAACAACCTGACTCCGTCGAAGATAACAGTCCGGACAACATCACACCGGACAGGCACCCGGAGCAACATAATGCCCATCAAAGGCTTGTTGCCACTGCGAGGAGTCTGAAAAAGCAGAAGCAAGGGCTCAGGGCTGCACAAGACACACTCAGAATCAGATGGAGTGAAGTTCTCAACACTGGAGCGAAGTACGGCGGTAATCGCCACACCAAGAGCTACCCGAAGCGAAAGTTGCTACCTGAATTTGACGAGGAGGCCTTAGATCCCCCGCAATTAAAAACAAAATGGCCATCCGGTCGGATAGACGACCTCATGGCCAACATAGAGCAGCAAACGACGCCGCACATAAGCCAGTATGCGATCCATCTACGGGCCACACAAGCGCGCTCTAGCATGCAATGCAACACAACAAACATCCCAACACCACGGTACACCCAAATATAGGGGTGCCGCACACCCCCTATGTTTCACCGATGAGGTGCTGGACCATGAATTTCTAGAGGGATTCAAACCCGTAAACATAGAGGCGTATGACGGAACGATAGACCCTGGGGTCTGGATTGAGGACTACATCCTCCATATCCATATGGCACGAGGAGATGATCTCCATGCCATCAAGTACTTACCCCTCAAGCTCAAAGGGCCTGCTCGGCACTGGCTTAAAAGCCTCCCTGAAAACTCCATTGGAAGCTGGGAAGAGCTCGAAGACACTTTTCGGGCAACTTTTCAAGGACTTATGTCCGACCACCGGATGCAGACGATTTGAGTCATATAACTCAACAGCCCGGAGAGTCAGCCCGAAAGCTTTGAAACAGGTTCCTCACTAAAAAGAACCAAATAGTGGACTGCCTGGACGCCGAAGCCTTAGCAGCTTTTAAGCACAACTTTCGAGACGAATGGCTTGCCAGACACCTCGGCCAAGAAAAGCCGAGAACAATGGTAGCATTAACAAGCCTCATGACCCATTTTTGTGCAGGCGAGGATAGATGGTTAGCCCGATGCAGCACCAACGACCTAAGTTCATCCGAAGTCAGGGACGAAAACGGGAAACCACGACGCAGCAAAAACAAGCGCCGGAATAAAGAGGACAACCCGAAGAGCACGGCGGTAAACACCGGATTTAGAAGCTCTCAGCCAGGTCAATAAAAGCTGCCCTCCAAAGGCAACAGAGACGAACTATCCAGCCTAAACAAGATTCTGGATAAAATATGTCAGATCCACAGCACCCCCGATATACCTGCAAATCATACCCATAGAGAATGTTGGGTCTTCAAGCAGTCCGGCAAGCTCAACGCCGAACATATGGGGCAGGATACACCAAGCGAAGACGAGGGCGAGCCTCGCAAGCAAAGCACTGGGGAATAGAAGAAATTCCCACCAGAAGTCAAAACAGTAAACGTGTTACACGTGACAAAGGGGAGATACAAAGCGGCACTCCTAGATACACATGCCCCAGGGCCTATCACCGTGGAGTGCTACCACTGGTCGTCCCAACCGATCACCTTTGACCATCAGGATTACTCGGCAAGTATCCAACGTGCAGGATGGGCTGCCTTGGTATTAGACCCAATAGTTGACGGATACCACTTCACACGAGTCCTGATGGACGGCGGCAGCAGTTTAAACCTGATATATTAGGACACAGTTCGCAAAATGGGGATAGACCCAACAAGAATCAGCCATAGCGATACTACCTTTAAAGGAGTAACGCCAGGCCCAGAAGCCCATTGCACGGGCTCCCTTCTACTAGATGTTATATTCGGCTTTCCCGATAACTTCCGCAGTGAAAAGTTAACGTTCCACTTCGCTCCGTTCCGAAATGGCTATCAAGCACTAATCGGATGTGAAGCTTTCACTTGCTTTAACGCAATACCACATTACGCTTCTCTCATGCTTAAGATGCCTGGTCCACGCGACATCATTACAGTAAATGGAAATATTGAGCGCTCCTTGCACGTGGAAGACCGTGCGGCTGCCTTGGCATCCGCACACTAAACGACCTCACCAACTAAAGCTTCTGACAGGTCGTTAAGACCACAGACGCAGTTAGACGAGTCCGGCGCAGCTATATGTAATTAATATAGGTTTGATGGCTATACCCCTATTACAACACAAGGGGCTCAACGCGTGCAAACAAGTGACAATTAGGCTCAACTTTACTCATCTTGAACTGTACATGGTTTCTTTAGTATAACCTACCTTTTTGCATGACAACTTTTCAACTAAGTTCCTATCTTTTACAGATGACCATCATGCTACACCCGTCCAGGATACGGCACAACGGAGACAGGCACAGACGTGCAGCAGGGACCTGTTCCAAGGATTCTTTTTAGATTAAGACCCTGCGTAAACCTTTTTACTGTTTCTTGTTGATACACATCCCCCGGATTCTCAATACAATTGAGAAGGATGCTGACGTATTGGCATGTGGCCACGTCAGAATATTGCACGTACCTGGACACTAGGGGCTTATTACAAAGGGCATTGCTTAAGCCCGGTTTACACCATAAAGACTGAATACCTTAGGGAGTGTTCGGCGCCGCGAGTTTGGCCTTATATGCATCAGCTCCGAATCATTTCTTTGGTCAAATGTTGGGTTTGCCCGGCTCCTGTGTTTTGCTGCCTTACGTTCCGCTCTATCGGCTAAGGCAGCACCATGAGAACTACTGCGATTGTGCCCTGGTTCATCCGGACGAGCACCTCACTGACTGTCATGATATAGCGTGAGACTGGTCAACCACTCGATGACCTAGCGGAATATTCGGGATTCCTCCGCCTTAACCAAGGGCCGTTTCCCGGCTAGGCATGTACGCACCCCAAATTCGGATGAGTGCGGAGCCACCAGGGGCTATATAGTTGCCCCACTGTCAAACTCCTCTGGCTAAATGAAAGTGTTAAAGCATTATAGTCCGGTTGCCTAGTTCGCTGCGCTATCACCTCTTTAATGGACCAAGACATTGGATCAAGTGTGAACATGCGTCTTCTGCGAACACCCCCGCATTATATGCGTGGGGGCTGAAGCCGACGACTGCCATCTTTCAGGTTATATACATATATACATAAACGGCCGCACATGAGGCATCATAGTACTTCTGGGAAAAAGTATAAATACAACCTTGATAAACTCAATAAAACATTGTTTTTACAATGGGAATACATGTCACTTAAACATAATATTCTTTGAGCACTGAGCCTCTATCGAACGAGCGCCTTCAAGAACTTCTTCAAAGTAGTGCTCGGCAGCCACTCGACCTATGGCCGAACCCTGTGCCGCAATAGTGGTGGCATCCATCTCCGCCCAGTATGTTTTGACATGGGCAAGGGCCATCCGCGAGCCTTCACTAGTAGAAAAAAGGTCAAATGAGAAGCACATTAGTGCTGGTTTGAATTTAAGCCGGCACTAATGTGACCATTAGTGCCGGTTGCAACGGCTAGGCGGGCGGACATCATTAGTACAGGTTCGTGGGCAACCTTTAGTACCGGTTCATGCCACGAACCGGTACTAATGAGGCCAGTGCGGCTGTGGTCAGGCTAGGGCCCCCACGAAGACCTTTAGTACCGGTTCATGGCATGAACCGGTACTAGAGTTTCTTAGTAAGCTGATTTTTAGTCCCACCTCGCCAATGGAGAGGCAGTATGAGCGGTTTATAAGCCGTGAGTGCAGAGACAATGACGAAGAGGCGCAATGCTCACCTGCACGTTGATTAGCTTCAAGCCTTTCGGAATAGAATAGATTGCACTGAGCTATGTGCAGTGCAGTCTACACTATTCTGAAAGGCTTGAAGCAAATTAACCAGCATTGCACCTCTTTTTTATTTTTAATAAAACTTATTTGAACTCCGGACTTCTTGTGTGTTCAGTATGCAGCATTCAAAGCGACGTCATCAATTTCCAACATGTTCTGACATCATTTGTGTTTTTTCAGTCATTTACCTAATTGTTTAGAGAGCTAAATGACCGTGAAATTGAAAATCACTACAAAATGAACTGTGAAAATGTTGAAACTTGGCATGGTATCATCATTTCACCCGCATAGCATGTGCGAAAGAGTAGAGAGGGTCACGGCAAAAACTGGACGCACTTCGTGTACAAACTGGACAATCTCTTTCGGAGTATCAGGGTTTCGGACGAGAACTCATCTGTTACACGGGCACTTCAATGTTTTTTAAACTTATTTGAACTCCGGACTTCTTTTGTGTTCAGTATGCAGCATTCAAAGCGACGTCATCAATTTCCAACATGTTCTGACATCATTTGCTGTTTTTCAGTCATTTACCTAATTGTTTAGAGAGCTAAATGACCGTGAAATTGAAAATCACTACAAAATGAACTGTGAAAATGTTGAAACTTGGCATGGTATCATCATTTCACCCGCATAGCATGTGCGAAAGAGTAGAGAGGGTCACGGCAAAAACTGGACGCACTTCGTGCACAAACTGGACAATCTCTTTCGGAGTATCAGGGTTTCGGACGAGAACTCATCTGTTACATGGGCACTTCAATGTTTTTTAAACTTATTTGAACTCCGACTTCTTTTGCATTCAGTATGCAGCATTCAAAGTGACGTCATCAATTTCCAACATGTTCTGACATCATTGCTGTTTTTCAGTCATTTACCTAATTGTTTAGAGAGCTAAATGACCGTGAAATTGAAAATCACTACAAAATGAACTGTGAAAATGTTGAAACTTGGCATGGTATCATCATTTCACCCGCATAGCATGTGCGAAAGAGTAGAGAGGGTCACGGCAAAAACTGGACGCACTTCATGTACAAACTGGACAATCTCTTTCGGAGTATCAGGGTTTCGGACGAGAACTCATCTGTTACACGGGCACTTCAATGTTTTTAAACTTATTTGAACTCCGGACTTCTTTTGTGTTCAGTATGCAGCATTCAAAGCGAACGTCATCAATTTCCAACATGTTCTGACATCATTTGTTGTTTTTCAGTCATTTACCTAATTGTTTAGAGAGCTAAATGACCGTGAAATTGAAAATCACTACAAAATGAACTGTGAAAATGTTGAAACTTGGCATGGTATCATCATTTCACCCGCATAGCATGTGCGAAAGAGTAGAGAGGGTCACGGCAAAAACTGGACGCACTTCGTGTACAAACTGGACAATCTCTTTCGGAGTATCAGGGTTTCGGACGAGAACTCATCTGTTACACGGGCACTTCAATGTTTTTAAACTTATTTGAACTCCGGACTTCTTTTGTGTTCAGTATGCAAGCATTCAAAGCGACATCATCAATTTCCAACATGTTCTGACATCATTTGTTGTTTTTCAGTCATTTACCTAATTGTTTAGAGAGCTAAATGACCGTGAAATTGAAAATCACTACAAAATGAACTATGAAAATGTTGAAACTTGGCATGGTATCATCATTTCACCCGCATAGCATGTGCGAAAGAGTAGAGAGGGTCACGGCAAAAACTGGACGCACTTCGTGTACAAACTGGACAATCTCTTTCGGAGTATCAGGGTTTCAGACGAGAACTCATCTGTTACACGGGCACTTCAATGTTTTTTAAACTTATTTGAACTCCGGACTTCTTTTGTGTTCAGTATGCAGCATTCAAAGCGACGTCATCAATTTCCAACATGTTCTCACATCATTTTGTTTTTCAGTCATTTACCTAATTGTTTAGAGAGCTAAATGACCGTGAAATTGAAAATCACTACAAAATGAACTGTGAAAGAAAATGTTGAAACTTGGAATGGTATGATCATTTCACCCACATAGCATGTGTGAAAGAGTAGAGAGGGTCACGAAAAAACTGGACGCACTTCGTGTACAAACTGGACAATCTCTTTCGGAGTATTAGGGTTTCGGACGAGAACTCATCTGTTACACGGGCACTTCAATGTTTTTTAAACTTATTTGAACTCCGGACTTCTTTTGCATTCAGTATGCAGCATTCAAAGTGAAGTCATCAATTTCCAACAAGTTCTGACATCACTTGCTGTTTTTCAGTCATTTATCTAATTGTTTAGAGAGCTAAATGTCCGTAAAGTTGAAAATCACTACAAAATGAACTGTGAAAATGTTGAAACCTGGCATGGTATCATCATTTCACCCGCATAGCATGTGCGAAAGAGTAGAGAGGGTCACGGCAGAAATTGGACGCACTTCATGTACAAACTGGACAATCTCTTTCGGAGTATCAGGGTTACAGACGAGAACTCATCTGTTACACGGGCACTTCAATGTTTTTTAAACTTATTTGAACTCCGGACTTCTTTTCGTTCAGTATGCAGCATTCAAAGCGACGTCATTAATTTCCAACATGTTTTGACATCATTTGCTGTTTTTCAGTCATTTATCTAATTGTTTAGAGAGCTAAATGACCGTGAAATTGAAAATCACTACAAAATGAACTGTGAAAATGTTGAAACTTGGCATGGTATCATAATTTCACCCGCATAGCATGTGCGAAAGAGTAGAGAGGGCCACGGCAAAAACAGGACGCACTTCGCGTACAAACTGGACAATCTGTTTCGGAGTATCAGGGTTTCGGAGGAGAACTCATCTCTTACACGGGCACTTCAATGTTTTTTAAACTTATTTGAACGCCGGACTTCTTTTGCGTTCAGTATGCAGCATTCAAAGTGATGTCATCAATTTCCAACATGTTCTGACATCATTTGCTGTTTTTTAATCATTTACCTAATTGTTTAGAGAGCTAAATGACCGTGAAATTGAAAATCACTACAAAATGAACTGTGAAAATGTTGAAACTTGGCATGGTATCATCATTTCACCCACATAGCATGTGCGAAAGAGTAGAGAGGGTGAAGATAAAAACTGGACGCACTTCATGTACAAACTGGACAATCTCTTTCGGAGTATCAGGGTTTCGGACGAGAACTCATCTGTTACACGGGCACTTCAATGTTTTTTAAACTTATTTGAACTCCGGACTTCTTTTGCGTTCAGTATGCAGCATTCAAAGTGATGTCATCAATTTCCAACATGTTCTGACATCATTTGCTGTTTTTTAGTCATTTACCTAATTGTTTAGAGAGCTAAATGACCGTGAAACTGAAAATTACTAGAAAATGAACTGTGAAAATGTTGAAACTTGGCATGGTATCATCATTTCACCCGCATAGCATGTGCGAAAGAGTAGAGAGGGTCACGGCAAAAACTGGAGGAACTTCATGTACATATTGGACAATCTCTTTCGGAGTATCAGGGTTTCGGACAAGAAGTCATCTGTTACACGGGCACTTCAATGTTTTTTAAACTTATTTGAACTCCAGACTTCTTTTTCGTACAGTATGCAGCATTCAAAGCGACATAATCAATTTCCAACATGTTCTGACATCATTTGCTATTTTTCAGTCATTTACCTAATTGTTTAGAGAGCTAAATGACTGTAAAATTGAAAATCACTACAAAATGATCTGTGAAAATGTTGAAACTTGGCATGGTGTCATCATTTCACCCGCATAGCATGTGTGAAAGAGTAGAGAGGGTCACGGCAAAAACTGGACGCACTTCGTGTACAAACTGGACAATCTCTTTCGGAGTATCAGGGTTTCAGACGAGAACTCATCTGTTACACGGGCACTTCAATATATTTTAAACTTATTTGAACCCCGGACTTCTTTTATGTTCAGTATGCAGCATTCAAAGTGACGTCATCAATTTCCAACATGTTCTGACATCATTTGCTGTTTTTTAGTCATTTACCTAATTGTTTAGAGAGGTAAATGACCGTGAAATTAAAAATCACTACAAAATGAACTGTGAAAATGTTGAAACTTGGCATGGTATCATCATTTCACCCGCATAGCATGTGAGAAAGAGTAGAGAGGATCACGGCAAAACCTGGTCGCACTTAGTGTACAAACTGGACAATCTCTTTTGGAGTATCAGAGTTTCGGACGAGAACTCATCTGTTACACGGGCACTTCAATGTTTTTAAAACTTATTTGAACTCCGGACTTCTTTTGCGTTCAATATGTAGCATTCAAAGCGATGCAACAATTTCCAACATGTTCTGACATCATTTGCTGTTTTTCAGTCATTTACCTAATTGTTTAGAGAGCTAAATGACCATGAAATTGAAAATCACAAGAAAATGAACTGTGAAAATGTTGAAATTTGGCATGGTCTCATCATTTCACCCGCATAGCATGTGCGAAAGAGTAGAGAGGGTCATGGCAAAAACTGGACGCACTTCATGTACAAACTGGACAATCTCTTTCGGAGTATCAGGGTTTCAGACGAGAATTCATCTGTTACATGGGCACTTCAATGTTTTTTAAACTTATTTGAACTCTGGACTTTTTTTGCGTTCAGTATGCAGCATTCAAAGTGAAGTCATCAATTTCCAACAAGTTCTGACATCACTTGCTGTTTTTCAGTCATTTATCTAATTGTTTAGAGAGCTAAATGTCCGTAAAGATGAAAATCACTACAAAATGAACTATGAAAATGTTGAAACTTGGCATGGTATCATCATTTCACCCGCATAGTATGTGCGAAAGAGTAGAGAGGGTCACGGCAAAAACTGGACGCACTTCATGTACAAACTGGACAATCTCTTTCGGAGTATCAGGGTTACAGACGAGAACTCATCTGTTACACGGGCACTTCAATGTTTTTTAAACTTATTTGAAGTCCGGACTTCTTTTGCGTTCAGTATGCAGCATTCAAAGCAACGATATCAATTTCCAACATGTTCTGACATCATTTGCTGTTTTTCAGTCATTTACCTAATTGTTTAGAGTGCTAAATGATCGTGAAATTGAAAATCACTACAAAATGAAATGTGAAAATGTTGAAACTTGGCATGGTATCATAATTTCACCCGCATAGCATGTGCGAAACAGTAGAGAGGGTCACGGCAAAAACTGGATGCACTTCGTGTACAAACTGGACAATCTCTTTCGGAGTATCAGGGTTTCGGACGAGAACTCATATGTTACACGGGCACTTCAATGTTTTTTAAACTTATTTGAACTCCGGACTTCTTTTGCGTTCAGTATGCAACATTCAAAGTGACGTCATCAATTACCAACATGTTCTGACATCATTTGCTATTTTTCAGTCATTTACCTAATTGTTTAGAGAGCTAAATGACTGTGAAATTGAAAATCACTACAAAATGAACTGTGAAAATGTTGAAACTTGGCATGGTATCGTCATTTCATCCGCATAGCACGTGCAACAGAGAGGCTCACGGCAAAAACTGGAGGCAATTCGTGTATAAACTGGACAATCTCTTTCGGAGTATCAGGGTTTCAGACGAGAACTCATCAGTTACACGAGCACTTCAATGTTTTTTAAACTTATTTGAACTCCGGACTTCTTTTGTGTTCAGTATGCAGCATTCAAAGCGACGTCATCAATTTCCAACATGTTCGGACATCATTTGCTGTTTTTCAGTCATTTACCTAATTGTTTAGAGAGCTAAATGATCATGAAATTGAAAATCACTACAAAATGAACTTTGAAAATGTTGAAACTTGGCATGGTATCATCATTTCACCCGCATAGCATGTGCGAAAGAGTAGAGAGGGTCACGGCAAAAACTGGACGCACTTCGTGTACAAACTGGACAATCTCTTTCGGAGTATCAGGGTTTCGGACAAGAACTCATCTGTTACACGGGCACTTCAATGTTTTTTAAACTTATTTGAACTCCGGACTTCTTTTGCATTCAGTATGCAGCATTCAAAGTGACATCATCAATGTCCAACATGTTCTAACATCATTTGCTGTTTTTCAGTCATTTACTTATTTGTTTAGAGAGCTAAATGACCGTGAAATTGAAAATCACTACAAAATGAACTGTGAAAATGTTGAAATTTGGCATGGTATCATCATCTCACCTGCATAGCATGTGCGAAAGAGTAGAGAGGGTCATGGCAAAAACTGGACGCACTTCGTGTGCAAACTGGACAATCTCTTTCGGAGTATCAGGGTTTCGGACGAGAACTCATCTGTTACACGGGCACTTCAATGTAGTTTAAACTTATTTGAACTCCGTACTTCTTTTGCGTTCAGTATGCAAAATTCAAAGCGACGTCATCAATTTCCAACATGTTCTGACATCATTTGCTGTTTTTCAGTCATTTACCTAATTGTTTAGAGAGCTAAATGACCGTGAAATTGAAAATCACTACAAAATGAACTATGAAAATGTTGAAACTTGGCATGGTATCATCATTTCACCCGCATAGCTTGTGCGAAAGAGTAGAGAGGGTCACAAAGAAACTAAATACAGAAAAAATTTACTCAGAAATAAATAGAAGAAAATAAATAAAACAGAATAAAACTATTTAAAAAATTACTCAAAAATAAATAGAAGAAAATAAATAATGCAGAAAAGAAAAAAACTATAAAAAATTGTTGGGGCGCTGCCCAGTGGGCCTGCCAGACCTAGGGTGTGCAAATTCTGGCCCAGAAGGTCCGGCAGGCTCATAGGGCTGTGCGGCATAGTTAGGCCCAGAAGCCTGCTATATATAGGAGTTCGAAGGAGCAGCCGCGACTGGGTTTATAAACCAGTGCGGCTGCCCTTCGCTCGGCGATATGGGACTAAACATTGTGCACCGCGGGTGGCAGCGCAATACCTTTAGTACCGGTTCGTGGCTCCAACCGGTACTAAAGGGTGGTCTTTAGTACTGGTTGGAGCCATAAACCGGTACTAATAGCCTGCTCTTCCCGCCTCTTGGCCTGGCCAAAGTTAGCCTTTAGTACCGGTTGGTGGCTCCAACCGGTACTAAAGGCCCATCCTATATAAGAAAACACTTCAAAAAATTCAGTTTCTCATCTGCTTCTTCTCCTCTGTCCCATCGCCTGCCGCCCCCATCACTGCCCCCTTTGACGCCCCCGTCGCCACCCCTCGTCGACTCCCTCGTCGCCGCCCCGTCCCCGTCCCCATCGTCGCCTCCCCGGCCGTCCCCGTCCCCGTCGCCACGCCCCGCCCCGTCGTCCCGTCGTCCTCGCCCGGCCCGTCCCCATCCCCGTTGTCGCCGCCCCGTCCCCATCCCCGTCGTCGCCATCCCCGTCGTCACCATCCCCGTCGGCGCCGCCCGTCGGCGCCGCCCGTCGCCGTCCCCGTTGCTGCCCCCGTCGCCTCGCCTCGCCGGTGAGATCCTGCCCCGGCCGCCATGTCCACACACACACATTGTTTTTTAGTTTTTTATATAAATGTATTACCTAGATAAGAATGTTAGAATGTTAATGTTAGATGAATTAGATAGAGAAGTTAAATATTAATGTCAATTGTTAGATGAATTAGATAGAGAAGTTAAATATTAATGTCAATTGTTAGATGAATTAGCCAGATATTAATTAATTAGGTATATGAGATTATTTGAACTAGTTGAATTAATATAACTAGTTTATTTTAGTAAATGCTTAGTTGAACTAGCTAGTTGAATTAGTACTCGTTTATTTTTAGTAAGAAAATTTAGGTATATGAGATTTGATGATCTAATTAAAATATTACTATATATAGCTACTTTATATATTTTAGTAAGAAAATTAATAGAACTAGTTTATTTTTAGTAAATTCTTAGTTGAATTAGTTGAATTAATAGAACTAGTTATTTTTAGTAAGAAAATTTAGGTATATGAGATTTGATGATCTAGTCAAAATATTACTATATAGAACTACCTACTTTATTTTAGTAAGAAATTAATATAACTAGTTTATTTTTAGTAAATGCTTAGTTGAATTAATAGAACTAGTTTATTTAGTTGAATTAATAGAACTAGTAAGTGTTTAATGTTTCACCTATATATGAACATATGTTAGATATTAATGTCAAATGTTAGATGAATTAGACATAAATTATATGTTAGATATATATTTAATTTAGTTATATGAGATTTGATTATCTAATTAACATTTTATTATATAGAACTAGCTACCTTATTTTCAGTAAGAAAATTAATAGAACTAGTTTAGTTGAATTAATTAGTTGAACTAGTTAGTTGAATTAGTTGAGCCACTTTATTTAGATATATTTTTCGTAAGTGCTTAGTTGAATTAGTTCAATTAATTAGTTGAACTAGTTGAATTAGCAGAATTAGTTGAATTAATAGAACTAATAAGTGTTTAATGTTTCACCTATGAACATAGGAATGTCGTCTGACGACGAACACGATTTCATTATGTGCGAATACTGCGAAGACCAGCGCGTCCTATGCGGCAGAAATTTTCTAGTTGATGATAGATGCTTCAGCATCAAGCTAGATGAGAACTTAGAAGTGGATACAGTAAGTCACAACGACAAGTCTTTTTTCATAATTAAGCATGACTTATGCTTCATTTGCTTCAACTTTTAATTTTAATTTTTCACTATTCTACTAGCGTATCCCCTGCCATGCAAGAATTTTTGTCTTGGATAAGATAGGTTTCAGTCCTAACGAAACTATGGAGGTAAAAAGAGTTTACTTGAAGACCGAGCATGGTTATACCTTCAACGTCAAATTATACAATGCAGACACATACACCTATTTTGAATGCAAAACTTGGCAAGCACTATGCAAGGCTTATGCATTTGAGCCTGATATGGTTATCACCTTTGATATTCGTCCGGAAGATGATATTGAAGGTAATAGAGACATCTGGGTCGATGTGCAGATGCCTCCAGTTCTACCATTATGTGAGTTTCTCAACCATATTTATGTCTTCGATATGAGATTATTTCTACCATTCGAATAATTAATAGATCTCAATTTATATTGACAGCTTATTTCCAATCAAGCAAACATGTCCGATGCTTGGTAGACAGGACCGTCCATTGTCCCGGGGCTGAACTAAACTGCGAGGAGACAAGTCATTATGTTTCATGGCTTGAGGATCTTGATGCTGTCAAGACAATTTTTTTCCTGCACTTAGAAATGTTAGTACTCAAAACGTGCGACCAATAGTGTTCATACTAAACTACGGTCACATATATTTAGGAAAGATGGTAAGATTTCTACTATTTCTCCTCAGTGCATCTTTTGCATACATTATTTTTTAAGCTAAACTTCATTGCTAAGTACGTTACTATACGATGTTCTTCAACAGGGACTCCCGATGAATGTTGTGCCTGATTGGATCAAGACTAAAGGTACCATGAATATTGTTAGCTTACGGCCAAGATATCCTACAATGCACTTTAGTGCATTCAGGATTTCTAATAGCGAGGAATGCTTAACAGTAAAAGACTGGAGCAAAATTGTGAACGATCGCAGAGAAGTACTAGGGGGCAGGAATCAGAAGCGCAACCCACAATTAAGAGACAGGTTCATCTGCATGCTCTAATATGATGAATCAGGAAAGCTATACATGTTCTATGCTATTTTACCTGAGAGAGAGCAGCAGGAGTGATTAATTAGCTAGTTCATGCTCTTAGTACTTGTCCTCTCATGTCCGTGTTCTTCGTCCTGAACTTAATATCAAAGAGTGATTTGCTTTTGTGGTGTTATGAACGCTTATAATATCATTACCATGTTGAACTCGATGATATCTTTGCTTCTGGTACAAGTGAATGTTTCTTCCTTAAGCTAGTGTTGGTGGTGATTAGATAGCGGTAATGACTATATGATGATTAAGTAGTGGTAATGAGATGACTATTATATGATGATTTTTAGCTAGCTATGAAAACTGTTGTTGGTGATGATATATATGATGCAAGAGTTTTTATATTAATATGATGATGATGAGTTATTATATCATTTATGAAAGAAACCACATATTAGTTTCAACTGGATGGATTCTAGCTAAGTGATCAAGTATATGCCATATCCATATTACCTCGATCACTTAATTAGGTGATCAAGTATATATAATATGGATATGACATATACTTGATGACTTAGCTAGGATCCACATGCATCCAGTCAAACTAATCTGCGGTACATTCACCTAATGTTTTAACAACTCATTATAATGTAAAACAATCACTAAATTAAATTGAAAACACAAAATTAAACTAAAAAAAAAATAAAACCAAAACACACCCAAACATTTAGTACCGGTTGGTGTTAAAAACCGGTACTAATGTCCTACGCGCCCATGGAGCTGGCTCGTGCCACGTGGTTGCCCTTTAACAACAGTTCGTGCTGAACCGGTACTAAAGGGGGGGGCTTTACTGCCCACACTTTAGTGCCGGTTACCGAACCGGCACTAAAGGGCCTGACAAACCGGTGCTATTGCCCGGTTCTGCACTAGTGCTTCTATGCACGCCGACCTCTTTACATCATCGATGCGTGGCACAGCACCAAGGAACTATTGCACTAAGCTTAAGTAGCTATTCGGCCTTGGCCCTCCTGGCCACAGATGATCCACAACGGACCTCATGGCAAGTCCGGATAATCTATGGAGCTCGGCCCACTCGGCCATTTGCTCATTCAACAGCAGCGGACGGGCTGGAGCATAAAACTGTGACCAAAACAGTTTTTCCACTTCGTGATCTTTCCGATCCTTGAAGTACTCGGCTGCGTTAGCAGCACTAGTAGCCAAATCCATGTAGGCATCCGCAGAACTCCATAGCCGGTCCAGAGGTGCATACTTCGGATCCCCGAACATAGTCTGCAACAAGATGGGCTTCCCAGACACGATATCTGCAGCTTGATTCAGCTCCTACTTCGTCGCTCTAATTTTGGAGCGGGCTTCCTTGGCAGCCACCCAGGCCTTCTCCAGGTCTGTCACCTTCGCCCGGTTTTCCTCTTCAAGAAGCCAGTAACGGTCAGCAGCATGTTTTAACTCCACGGCCATCTTGGCAATTTTTTCTTTGCTCTCGCAATGTGCGGCCTGTTCGGCCCTTAACTCTTTCGCCGCCTATAAAACAGCCGCATTACTACTCCTTGCTTGCTCCTTGGCTTGGGCAAGCTCCGCCCGAAGGGTCTCCACGGTGGCAGCTCCATCTGCAGTCACAACATATTAAAGATACTTGCATCATGCTACTCTTATTATGTGACGATCACCAGAAAAATCACTCACCCTGTGCCTCGTCAAGCCGCTTGTTGACAAGCACGATGTCGGCATCTGTTGCATCCAATTGCCGCTTTAGTTTGGCAAACCCATCAGTCCGGCTAGCCACCGGAGCTTCAACCACCTGCACATAAAGGCGGTCGGGTTATTACCTGGGACTATGATCCTCTGTTTGCCGCCGTTCTTGATGATAACTAGAGTCTCAGGGGCTACCATCTGCATGGGCATACCTAACATATGCGGTACTATTAAAGGCATATATTACTTCACGTACCTCAGAGCCTTTCAGCAGACTCATAAAAGCTTCGTGCAAACCGCTTTCGGCGGATGAAATCCTTTCAATTACCGTATCCATTAGCGTACGATGCGCTTCCGAGACGACAACTTTCCCCAGAAGATCCTTCAGCGCGTCCGACCGCACACAGTACAGACCCTTGCTGTCGCTCTCCTCAGGAGCCGGATATTGGGTATGCCGGGCAGCCAAAGGGTTATCCTCTGGCAATATTGGATTCGAAGATACCCTTCACGACGACACTTCAAGTTCGCCCGCTTCTTGAGCAGGGGAGTCCGGGGGAGGCGTTTCGCTCTCCATCATCTCCGGAAGAAGATCCCCCGAAGATGAACTCTGTCAAGAAGGGCTGCAGTCCGGACTACAATTTACAAGCATCGGTTATTGTCTTCAGAAGTAAGGTAGGATATCCTCACTATTAAGTACTTTTTGATTACTTACAACTCGGTAGAGGGCTGATCCCCGCGCGGACATTGTGCGGCAAGAATACCCTCCGAGGAACGACCCTCTGGCGGAGATTTCTTCTCCCATTTGGAAACATTAGTTTCTGGATCTTCAGAGGTAGTCCTCTTCCTTCCCCGGGGAGAGAGAATGTCAGATTCTTCGCCTTGGTTATCCTCCCTCGCGGAGGCGCTCATTCCCTCGATTGGAATAGGTAGTGATGGAGGCCCACTTTTGCCCTATTTATTCCCCCCTTTATCTTCCTTTGAGGGCACTAGACAAGGTGCTGGCCCGAGCATCTTCTCCAGCACCGGATTGCCCAAGCCTTCAGGAAGGGGGGCCGAACACCGGGTCATCTTCGCCTTTGTTATCCAGTCCTGGTCAAAGAGCGATTCTTTAGAATGATGTCTTGATAAATAAAAGATAATGTGTTCATCCATGGGATTACTTACTTGGGCGGCAGGGCGGTTGCAGCTCAGGCCCACGTCCTCGGTAGTGTCCGAACACTCTATTTGGGGTCCGAAGAACGATTTATACATCTCCTCGTGCGTCATGCCGAGGAAATTCTGAATGTTGCGCGGTCCTTCCTGGTTGAATTCCCACAGGCGGAGGGGCCGGCGTTTGCAAGGCTGGACTCGACGAACCAGCATAACTTGCATTACCATAACCAGACTAAAATCTCCCTCGAAGAGATCTCGAATACGGCTCTGCAGTATTGGCACGTCCTTGACTGGACCCCAGCTCAGCCCCTGCTGATCCATGACATCAGTTGTGGTGGAGGGCCCGAGCGAAAGGTGGGGGCAGCTACCCACTTGGCACTTCACGGAGCTGTGACGTAAAACCACTCCTGTTGCCACAATCCGGACACCTCTGGAAAGGAACCCTTTGGCCATGGAGCGTCAGCAATTTTGCTTATTAGACCACCTCCGCACGCTGCGTACTGCCCCTCGACCATCTTCGGCTTCACATCGAAGGTGTTGAGCCACAGGCCGAAGTGAGGGGTAATGCAGAGGAAGGCCTCACAAACGACAATAAATGGCGAGATGAGAAGAAGGGAATCTGGGGCCAGATCATGAAAATCCAGCCCGTAATTGAACATAAGACCCCTAACGAAGGGATCCAGAGCGAGGCCTAGTCCTTGGAGGAAGTGGGAGATTAACACAATGCTCTCGTTGGGTTCGGGAGTGGGGACGATCTACCCTCGGGCGGGCAGCCTATGCGAAATTTCGGCGGTCAGATATCTGGCCTCCCTCAACTTCTAGATATCCTCCTCCGTGACAGAGGAAGGCATCCACCGGCCTTGAAGGCTGGATCCGAACATGATTGAAGGTCTGAAGCACCTGACCTGGGCTTTGGGTGTTAGAACTCGAGGCGGGGGAGGGATTCGATTGAGCACGGGAGGGAAAACAGAAAAAGCCTTGTCCCTCTATAAAGGGGATGAATATCAGGCATCCTCCTCTTGGCCATTCTAGACTTACCTAATATCTAGGAGTCATACCAACATGCATGGTTGGGTTACCCACGTTCGTATTGATGAGAATCCCATGATAAGGGGAACACGATCTCTGCTTTGACAAGAAGTGTCAAGAAACCGCCTCGCGTTATGTGCGGGGCTGGTTAAAGAAAAACGGTTCAAATAATTACCGGGCCATGGCATGATGTCATGCTGCCAAAACATGTCAGCAGATTAGATTTGTGGAAATATTATTCTCTCTACGGTGGTATGTGGAACTTATTTTGCAGGGTCGGACACTATCCTTGTATTCGAACTCTTCCGTGGTGTATTCGGAGGAGGAACCTGCCTTGCAATGCCGAAGACAACACTGCGCACCAGACTCATCGTCATTGAAGCCTGGTTCAGGGGCTACTGAGGGAGTCCTGGATTAGGGGGTCTCCGGACAGCCGGACTATATCCTTTGGCCGGACTGTTGGACTATGAAGATACGAGATTGAAGACTTCGTCCCGTGTCCGGATGGGACTATACTTGGCGTGGAAGGCAAGCTAGGAAATACGGATATGCATATCTCCTCCTTTTAACCGACCTTGTGTAACCCAAGCCTCCTCCGGTGTCTATATAAATAGGAGGGTTTTAGTCCGTATGACAACATACAATCATACCATAGGCTAGCTTCTAGGGTCTAGCCTCTCTGATCTCGTGGTAGATCTACTCTTGTACTACTCATATTATCAAGAACAATCAAGCAGGACATAGGGTTTTACCTCCATCAAGAGTGCCCGAACCTGGGTAAACATCGTGTCCCCTGCCTCCTATTACCATCTGCCTTAGACGCACAGTTCGGGACCCCCTACCCGAGATCCGCTGGTTTTGACACCGACACTCGTCTTTGTCTTCGCTTGGTGTATCCTGCCCCTTCTGTTCGGCGTTGAGCTTGCCGGACTGCTTGAAGACCCAACATTCTCTATGGGTATGATTTGCAGGTTTATCGGGGGTGCTGTGGATCTGACATATTTTATCCAGAATCTTGTTTAGGCTGGACAGTTCGTCTCTGTTGCCTTTGGAGGGCAGCTTTTGTTGACCTGGCCGAGAGCTTCTAAATCCGGCGTTTACCGCCGTGCTCTTTGGGCTGTCTTCTTTATTCCGATGCTTGTTTTTGCTGCGTCGTGGTTTCCCGTTTTCGTCCCTAACTTCGGATGTACTTGGGTTGCTGGTGCTGTATCGGGCTAACCAGCTATCCTCACTCACGCAAAAGTGGGTCATGAGGCTTGTTAATGCTGCCATTGTTCTCAGCTTTTCTTGGCCGAGGTGTCTGGCAAGCCACTCGTCTCGAACGCTGTGCTTAAAAGCTGCTAAGGCTTCGGCGTCCGGGCAGTCGACTATTTGGTTCTTTTTAGTGAGGAACCTATTCCAAAGCTTTCGGGCTGACTCTCCGGGCTGTTGAGTTATATGACTCAAATCGTCTGCATCCGGTGGTCGGACGTAGGTCCCTTGAAAATTTGCCCGAAAAGCGTCTTCGAGCTCTTCCCAGCTTCCCATGGAGTTTTCGGGGAGCCTTTTAAGCCAGTGCCGAGCTGGCCCTTTGAGCTTGAGGGGTAAGTACTTGATGGCGTGGAGATCGTCTCCTCGAGCCATATGGATATGGAGGATGTAGTCCTCAACCCAGACCCCAGGGTCTGTCGTTCCGTCGTACGCCTCTATGTTTACGGGTTTGAATCCCTCTGGAAATTCGTGGTTCAGCACCTCATCGGTGAAACATAGGGGGTGTGCGACACCCCTGTATTTGGGTGTACCGTGGTGTTGGGATGTTTGTTGTGTTGAATTGCATGCTGGAGCGCGCTTGTGTGGCCCGTAGATGGATCTTATTGCACCGTCCTTTTGATGCGAGCCCTCACGCGGATCGCGTACTGGCCTATGTGCGGCGTCATTTGCCGCTCCATGTTGGCCACGAGGTCGTCTATCCGACTGGATGGCCGTTTTGTTTTTTGATTGTGGGGGATCTAAGGCCTCCTCATCGAATTCAGGTAGCAACTTTCGCTTCGGGTAGCTCTTGGTGTGGCGATTACCGCCGTACTTCGCTTCAGTGTTGAGTACTTCACTCCATCTGATTCTGAGTGTGTCTTGTGCAGCCCTGAGCTTTTGCTTCCGCTTTTTCAGACTCCTCGCAGTGGCCACAAGCCTTTTATGGGTATTCTGTTGCTCCGGGTGCTATCTGGTGTGATGTTATCCGGACTGTTGTCTTTGATGGAGTCGGGTTGTTCGGTTTGATTCTCCGTGTTGCCGTGGTCGGACGATGGTTCAATGCCGTGTTTGTCGTCCGCTGGCTCGCCTTGCTCTCTCGCTGGGTTTATATGATCGCTGCTTCTAGCGAGACGGGATTTGGAGCGGCGCTTACGCCGCCGCTTTGACTGCTTCTTGAGGGGACAACCCTTCGCTACGTCCTTCCGTTCCTCATCGTCGTTTTCTTTTGGTGTGTCCACCATGTATACATCATATGATGAAGTGGGCATCCAGTGCCCTGTGGGCAGCGGTCGCTGTTCGTCTCCTGCATCATCGTCTATACCGTCGATGTCTTCGGAGTCGAAGTCGAGCATGTCGGTCAAATCATCGACAGTGGCTACTAAGTGGGTGGTGGGTGGGCGGCGAATTTCTTCATCATCTGCATCCCAATCCTGCCGAACATAGTTCATCCAGGACTCTCCTGACAGGGAGAGAGACCTTAATGAGTTCAACACGTCGCCGAAGGGCGAGTGCCGAAAGATATCCGCGGAGGTAAACTCCATGATCGGCGCCCAGTCGGATTCGATAGGCACGGGTGCAGGCGGTTCGGAGTCTGTGGCCTGGGAAGAATCCGACAATTTGGCGTCATGGCTCTCGTGAAGGGTAAGGTCGATATTCGGCTCGATCGCCGCTGAGAATGCGGCCTCCGTGGCGGGGTCTATCCACCCGTCCATGGATGGCGCAATTGGCTCCGAATTGAGGGTCGGAGCGGTTGCCGGTGTGGTCTCCTGAACACTGTCCGATGGTAGAGCTAAATCATGCTCATCGTGACTGTGCGGCACACCCGGCAGGGGCTCGAATCCGTCGAAGATCAAGTCTCCGCGGATGTCGGCCGTATAGTTTAAGCTTCCAAACCTGACACGGTGGCCAGGGGCGTAACTCTCGATCTGCTCCAGATGGCCAAGCGAGTTGGCCCGCAGTGCGAAGCCGCCGAATACAAAGATCTGTCCGGGGAGAAAAGTCTCACCCTGGACTGCATCGCTATCGATGATGGAAGGAGCCATCCAGCCTAACGGTGATGACACATATGAACTCTCAATGAAAGCACCAATGTCGGTGTCAAAACCGGCGGATCTCGGGTAGGGGGTCCCGAACTGTGCGTCTAAGGCGGATCGTAACAGGAGGCAGGGGACACGTTGTTTTACCCAGGTTCGGGCCCTCATGATGGAGGTAAAACCCTATGCCCTGCTTGATTATTCTTGATAATATGAGTACTACAAGAGTAGATCTACCACGAGATCTGAGAGGCTAAACCCTAGAAGCTAGCCTATGGTATGATTGTATGTTGTCCTACGGACTAAAACCCTCCGGTTTATATAGACACCGGAGGAGGCTAGGGTTACACAAGGTCGGTTACAAAGGAGGATATATGCATATCCATATTGCCTAGCTTGCCTTCCACGCCAAGTAGAGTCCCATCCGGACACGGGACGAAGTCTTCAATCTCGTATCTTCATAGTCCAACAATCCGGCCAAAGGATATAGTCCGGCTGTCCGGAGACCCCCTAATCCAGGACCCCCTCAATAACCAATCATACATAAAAGAATTCAGAGAAGATTCAAATATTATTCATAGATAAACTGGATCATAAACCCACAATTCATCGGTCTCAACAAACACACCGCAAAAATAAGATTACATCGAATAGATCTCCACAAGAGAGGGGGAGAACATTGTATTGAGATCCAAAAAGAGAGAAGAAGCCATCTAGCTACTAGCTATGGACCCGTAGGTCTGAAGTAAACTACTCACACTTCACCGGAGAGGCTTTGATGATGATGTAGAAGCCCTCCGTGATCGATGCCCCTCCGGCGGAGCTACGGAACATGCCCCAAGATGGGATCTCGTGGATATAGAAAGTTGCGGCGGTGGAATTAGGTTTTTGGCTCCGTCCCCGATCGTTTGGGCGTACGTGGATATATATAGGAGGAAGAAGTACGTCGGTTTAGCTCCGAGGGGCCCATGAGGCAGGGGGGCGCGCCCTACCCTCGTGACCACCTCGTGGCTTTCTTGACGGGGGGTCCAAGTCTCCTGGATCTTATCTGATGAGAAAATCACGTTTCCGAAGATTTTATTCCGTTTGGACTCTGTTTGATATTCCGTTTCTCCGAAACACTGAAATAGGCAAAAAACAACAATTCTAGGCTGGGCCTCCGGTTAATAGGTTAGTCCCCAAAATAATATAAAAGTGGAAAATAAAGCCCAATATAGTCCAAAACAATAGATAATATAGCATGGAGCAATCAAAAATTATAGATACGTTGGTGACGTATCATTCACCACATGCCTGTGATCTCTCTCAAGCTAGGTTTGCTATCGGTATCGGAGAAGTCCGTCATTGAAGTGGTAAGTGGGCGTAAGGCCTATGTATTTCTTTTAGTGGGATTTATTACCTTGAATTCAATTGATGCGGTTGTAGCTTATTTTAAAGAGCTTATAGAGCTAGTTTTGCTTGACCCCTCTTGACGTTGCTGGTCATCCCAACTCGTATTAGCTATCGAAAGCCGTACTTACTTGACATTCCCGCATGCCATAAGTCATCCCTACAGAAAGAACCACAGGCACAGTAACCGGAAGATGGTCTTTTCTACTTACTCGCATCAAACAAAACCCTTTGATTAATTGCCAATAGCGTATTCTCTTGGCTTCCCCTCAACTTTTTGAACCACACGTCCACCCCAAAACGAAATAGGTCTTGTGTCGACCCCTCAGTTCTAGGCCGAAGTAGAGCGAACGTGTTTCCGCACGGAGTGACATAATCAATCGAGTTTGACTGGATGGTTCTCCTTATTAGTTAATTGCTTTTGACGTATTAGGTGGGAATAGGAGAGCCTGTTTTCTCTCCGCAATGGAATCATCTTAAGCTCGACCTCCTTCGGTACTACTTGGCTACTACTTGAACAGATGGGTTTAGTCCCTTCCTTCAGGCAACGTTTTCTCCGGGTACCATCGGCTTACCACCGGGTTGAAAGAAATCCCTTACTCAAAGGAATTGATGAGGGCCCGCACAAGCGGTGGAGCATGTGGTTTAATTCGAAGAACCTTACCAGAGTTTGACATGCCGCGAATCCTCTTGAAAGAGAGGGGTTCCCTCGGGAACGCGGACGCAGGTGGTGCATGGCTGTCGTCAGCTCGTGCCGTAAGGTGTTGGGTTAAGTCTCGCAACGAGCGCAACCCTCGTGTTTATTTGCCACTATGAGTTTGGAACCCTGAACAGACCGCTGGTGTTAAGCCGTAGGAAGGAGAGGATGAGGCCAAGTCATCATGCCCCTTATGCCCTGGGCGATACATGTGCTACAATGTGCGGGACAAAGGGCCGCGATCTCGCGAGGGTGAGATAACTCCAAAAACCCGTCCTCATTTAGGATTGTAGGCTACAACTCGCCTGCAAGAAGAAGGAATCGCTAGTAATCGCCGGTGAGCCATACGACGGTGAATCCATTCCCGGGCCTTGTACACACTGCCCGTCACACTATAGGAGCTAGCCATGTTTGAAGTCATTACCCTTAACCGTAAGGAGGGGGATGCCTAAGGCTAGGCTTGCAACTGGAGTGAAGTCGTAACAAGGTAGCCGTACTGGAGGGTGCGGCTGGATCATCTCCTTTTCAGGGAGAGCTAATGCTTATGCTTATTGGGTATTTTGGTTTGACACTTCTTCATGCCCAAAAAGAAGGCATCTACGACTGAGCTAAACTTGGATATGGAAGTCTTCTTTTGTTTAGGGTGAAGTAAGTGTTGGAAATATGCCCTAGAGGCAATAATAAAATGGTTATTATTATATTTCTTTGTTCATGATAATTTTCTATTGTTCATGCTATAATTGTCTTATCCGGAAATCGTAATACATGTGTGAATACATAGACCACAATACGTCCCTAGTGAGCCTCTAGTTGACTAGCTTGTTGATCAAAGGATAGTCATGGTTTCCTGACTATGGACATTGGATGTCATTGATAACGGGATCACATCATTAGGAGAATGATGTGATGGACAAGACCCAATCCTAAGCTTAGCTCAAAGATTGTGTAGTTCGTTTGCTGTAGCTTTTCTGAATGTCAAGTATCATTTCCTTAAAACATGAGATTGTGCAACTCCCGGATACCGTAGGAGTGCCTTGGGTGTGCCAAACGTCACAACGTAACCGGGTGACTATAAAGGTACATTACAGGTATCTCCGAAAGTGTCTGTTGGGTTGGCACGAATCGAGACTGGGATTTGTCACTCCGTATGATGGAGAGGTATCTCTGGGCCCACTCGGTAATGCATCATCAGAATGAGCTCAATGTGACCAAGTCGTTGATCATGGGATCATGCATTACGGCACGAGTAAAGTGACTTGCCGGTAACGAGATTGAACTAGGTATTGGGATACCGACGATCGAGTCTCGGGCAAGTAACGTACCCATTGACAAAGGGAATTGTATACGGATTGATTGAATCCTCGACATCATGGTTCATCCGATGAGATTATCGTGGAGCATGTGGGAGCCAACATGGGTATCCAGATCCCGCTGTTGGTTATTGACCGGAGAGGCGTCTCGGTCATGTCTGCATGTCTCCCGAACCCGTAGGGTCTACACACTTAAGGTTCGGTGACGCTAGGGCTGTAGAGATGTTAGCATATGGTAACCCGAAAGTTGTTCAGACTCCCGGATGAGATCCCGGACGTCACGAGGAGTTCCGGAATGGTCCGAGGTGAAGATTTATATATAGGAAGTCAAGTTTCGGCCATCGGGAAAGTTTCGGGGGTAATCGGTATTGTACCGGGACCACCGGAAGGGTCCCGCGGGTCCACTGGGTGGGGCCACCAATCCCGAAGGGCCCCATGGGCTGAAGTGGGAAGGGAACCAGCCCCTAGTGGGCTGGTGTGCCCCCCTTGGGCCTCCCCCCGCGCCTAGGGTTGGAAACCCTAGGGGTGGGGGGCGCCACCCTTGCCTTGGAGGCAAGGCACCCCCTTGGCCGCCGCCCCCCTAGGAGATTGGATCTCCTAGGGCCGGCCCCCCCTAGGCACCCTATATATAGTGGGGGGGAGGGAGGGCAGCCGCACCCAAGCCCTTGGCCTCTCCCTCTCCCTCCCGTGACACTCCTCCGTCTCCCTGCGCTTGGCGAAGCCCTGCCGAGATCACCGTTGCTTCCACCACCACGCCGTCCTGCTGCTGGATCTTCATCAACCTCTCCTTCCCCCTTGCTGGATCAAGTCGGAGGAGACGTCTTCCCAACCGTACGTGTGTTGAACGCGGAGGTGCCGTCCGTTCGGCACTTGGTCATCAGTGATTTGGATCACGTCGAGTACGACTCCATCAACCCCGTTCTCTTGAACGCTTCCGCATGTGATCTACAAGGGTATGTAGATGCACTCCTCTCTCCTTCGTTGCTAGATGACTCCATAGATTAATCTTGGTGATGCGTAGAAAATTTTAAATTTCTGCTACGTTCCCCAACAGTGGCATCATGAGCTAGGTCTATGCGTAGTTACTATGCACGAGTAGAACACAAAGCAGTTGTGGGCGTCGATATTGTCAATTTGCTTGCCGTTACTAGTCTTATCTTGATTCGGCGGCATCGTGGGATGAAGCGGCCCGGACCGACCTTACACGTACGCTTACATGAGACTGGTTCCACCGACTGACATGCACTAGTTGCATAAGGTGGCTGGCGGGTGCCTGTCTCTCCCACTTTAGTCGGATCAGATTCGATGAACATGGTCCTTATGAAGGGTAAATAGAAATTGGCAATTAACGTTGTGGTTTTGGCATAGGTAAGAAACGTTCTTGATAGAAACCTATAGCAGCCACGTAAAAACTTGCAACAACAATTAGAGGACGTCTACTTGTTTTTGCAGAAAGTGTTTTGTGATGTGATATGGCCAAAGGATGTGATGAATGATATATGTGATGTATGAGATGATCATGTTCTTGTAATAGGAATCACGACTTGCATGTCGATGAGTATGACAACCGGCAGGAGCCATAGGAGTTGTCTTTATTTATTTATGACCTGCGTGTCAACATAAACGTCATGTAATTACTTTACTTTATTGCTAAAGCGTTAGCCATAGTAGTAGAAGTTTTAGATGATGAGACAACTTCAAGAAGACACGATGATGGAGATCATGATGAGGGAGATCATGGTGTCATGCCGATGACAACGATGATCATGGAGCCCCGAAGATGGAGATCAAATGGAGCAAATGATATTGGCCATATCATGTCACTATTTGATTGCATGTGATGTTTATCATGTTTTACATCTTATTTGCTTAGAACGACGGTAGCTTAAATAAGATGATCCCTCGTAATAATTTCAAGAAAGTGTTCCCTCTAACTGTGCACCATTGCGAAGGTTCGTTGTTTCGAAGCACCACGTGATGATCGGGTGTGATAGATTCTAACGTTCGAATACAACGGGTGTAAGCCAGATTTACACACGCAATACACTTAGATTGACTTGACGTGCCTAGCATGTACAGACATGGCCTCGGAACACGGAAGACCGAAAGGTTGAGCATGAGTCGTATAGGAGATACGATCAACGTGAAGATGTTCACCGATGTTGGCTAGTCCATCTCACGTGATGATCAGACACGGCCTAGTTAACTCAGATCATGTTTCACTTAGATGACTGGAGGGATGTCTATCTGAGTGGGAGTTCATTGAGTAATTTGATTAGATGAACTTAATTATCATGAACTCAGTCTAAAATCTTTAAAATATGTCTTGTAGATCATATGGCGTTCCTAGAGAAAACCAAGCTGAAATACGACGGCAGCAACTATACGGACTGGGTCCGGAACCTGAGGATCATCCTCATAGCTGCGAAGAAAGATTATGTCCTAGAAGCACCGCTAGGTGACGCACCTGTCCCAGAGAACCAAGACGTTATGAACGCTTGGCAGTCACGTGCTGATGATTACTCCCTCGTTCAGTGCGGCATGCTTTACAGCTTAGAACCGGGGCTCCAAAAGCATTTTGAGAGACACGGAGCATATGAGATGTTCGAAGAGCTGAAAATGGTTTTTCAAGCTCATGCCCGGGTCGAGAGATATGAAGTCTCCAACAAGTTCTTCAGCTGTAAGATGGAGGAAAATAGTTCTGTCAGTGAGCACATACTCAGAATGTCTGGGTTGCATAACCGCTTGACTCAGCTGGGAGTTAATCTCCCGGATGACGCGGTCATTGACAGAATCCTTCAGTCGCTTCCACCGAGCTACAAGATCTTTGTGATGAACTTCAATATGCAGGGGATGGAAAATACCATTCCTGAGGTGTATTCAATGTTGAAATCAGCAGAGGTGGAAATCAAAAAGGAACATCAAGTGTTGATGGTGAATAAAACCACTAAGTTCAAGAAAGGCAAGGGTAAGAAGAACTTCAAGAAGGACGGCAAGGGAGTTGCCGCGCCCGGTAAGCAAGCTGCCGGGAAGAAGCCAAAGAATGGACCCAAGCCCGAGACTGAGTGTTTTTATTGCAAGGGAAGTGGTCACTGGAAGCGGAACTGCCCCAAATACTTAGCGGACAAGAAGGCCGGCAACACTAAAGGTATATGTGATATACATGTAATTGATGTATACCTTACCAGTACTCATAGTAGCTCCTGGGTATTTGATACCGATGCGGTTGCTCACATTTGTAACTCAAAGCAGGAGCTGCGGAATAAGCGGAGACTGGCGAAGGACGAGGTGACGATGCGCGTCAGGAATGGTTCCAAGGTCGATGTGATCGCCGTCGGCACGCTGCCTCTACATTTACCTACGGGATTAGTTTTAAACCTCAATAATTGTTATTTAGTGCCAGCTTTGAGCATGAACATTGTATCAGGATCTCGTTTAATTCGAGATGGCTACTCATTTAAATCCGAGAATAATGGTTGTTCTATTTATATGAGAGATATGTTTTATGGTCATGCTCCGATGGTGAATGGTTTATTCTTAATGAATCTCGAGCGTAATGCTATACATATTCATAGTGTGAATACCAAAAGATGTAAGGTTGATAATGATAGTCCCACATACTTGTGGCACTGCCGCCTTGGTCACATAGGTGTCAAACGCATGAAGAAGCTCCATGCAAATGGACTTTTAGAGTCTCTTGATTACGAATCATTTGACACGTGCAAACCATGCCTCATGGGTAAAATGACCAAGACTCCGTTCTCAGGAACAATGGAGCGAGCAACCAACTTATTGGAAATCATAGATACTGATGTGTGCGGTCAAATGAGTGTTGAGGCTCGCGGTGGCTATCGTTATGTTCTCACCCTCACTGATGACTTGAGTAGATATGGGTATGTCTACTTTAATGAAACACTAGTCCGAGACCTTTGAAAAGTTCAAGGAATTTCAGAGTGAGGTTGAGAATCAACGTGACAAGAAAAGCAAGTTCTTGCGATCAGATCGTGGGGGAGAATACTTGAGTCACGAATTTGGCACACACTTAAGAAAATGTGGAATAGTTTCACAACTCACGCCGCCTGGAACACCTCAGCATAATGGTGTGTCCGAACGTTGTAATCGCACTCTATTGGATATGGTGCGATCTATGATGTTTCTTACCGATTTACCGCTGTCATTTTGGGGCTATGCTTTAGAGACTGCCGCATTCACTTTAAATAGGGCTCCATCGAAATCCGTTGAGACTACACCGTATGAATTATGGTTTGGGAAGAAACCTAAGCTGTCGTTTCTAAAAGTTTGGGGATGCGATGCTTATGTCAAGAAACTTCAACCTGAAAAGCTCGAACCCAAGTCGGAAAAATGCGTCTTCATAGGATACCCTAAACAAACTGTTGGGTATACCTTCTACCTCAGATCCGAAGGCAAGATCTTTGTTGCCAAGAATGGGTCCTTTCTAGAGAAAGAGTTTCTCTCGAAAGAAATAAGTGGGAGGAAAGTAGAACTTGATGAAGTATTGCCTCTTGAACCGGTAAGTGGCGCAGCTCAAGAAAATGTTCCTGAGGTGCCTGCACCGACTAGAGAGGAAGTTAATGATGATCATGAAACTTCAGATCAAGTTGCTGCTGAACTTCGTAGGTCCACGAGGACACGTTCCGCACCAGACTGGTACGGCAACCCTGTCTTGGAAATCATGTTGTTAGACAATGGTGATCCTTCGAACTATGAAGAAGCGATGGCGGGCCCGGATTCCGACAAATGGCTGGAAGCCATGAAATCTGAGATAGGATCCATGTATGAAAACGAAGTGTGGACTTTGACTGACTTGCCCGATGATCGGCGAGCCATAGAAAATAAATGGATCTTTAAGAAGAAGACATACGCGGATGGTAATGTGACCATCTATAAAGCTCGGCTTGTCGCTAAGGGTTATCGACAAGTTCAAGGGGTTGACTACGATGAGACTTTCTCACCCGTAGCGAAGCTGAAGTCCGTCCGAATCATGTTAGCAATTGCCGCATTCTATGATTATGAGATATGGCAAATGGACGTCAAAACGGCATTCCTTAATGGTTTCCTTAAGGAAGAATTGTATATGATGCAGCCGGAAGGTTTGTCGATCCTAAGAATGCTGCCAAGGTGTGCAAGCTCCAACGCTCGATTTATGGGCTGGTGCAAGCATCTTGGAGTTGGAACATTCGTTTTGATGAGATGATCAAAGCGTTTGGGTTTATGCAGACTTATGGAGAAGCCTGCATTTACAAGAAAGTGAGTGGGAGCTCTGTAGCATTTCTCATATTGTATGTGGATGACATACTGTTGATGGGAAATGATATAGAATTCTTGGAAAGCATAAAGGCCTACTTGAACAAGTGTTTTTCAATGAAGGACCTTGGAGAAGCTGCTTATATATTAGGCATCAAGATCTATAGAGATAGATCGAGACGCCTCATTGGTCTTTCACAGAGTACGCACCTTGACAAGATATTGAAGAAGTTCAAAATGGATCAGTCAAAGAAGGGGTTCTTGCCTATATTGCAAGGTACGAGATTGAGCACGGCTCAATGCCCGACCACGGCAGAAGATAGAGAAAAGATGAGTGTCGTCCCCTATGCCTCGGCCATAGGGTCTATCATGTATGCTATGCTGTGTACCAGACCTGATGTAAACCTTGCTGTAAGTTTGGTAGGAAGGTACCAAAGTAATCCGGGCATGGAACACTGGACAGCGGTCAAGAATATCCTGAAGTACCTGAAAAGGACTAAGGACATGTTTCTCGTATATGGAGGTGACGAAGAGCTCGTCGTAAAGGGTTATGTTGATGCTAGCTTTGACACAGATCTAGATGACTCTAAGTCACAAACCGGATACGTGTATATTTGGAATGGTGGGGCAGTAAGCTGGTACAGTTGCAAGCAAAGTGTTGTGGCGGGATCTACATGTGAAGCGAAGTACATGGCAGCCTCGGAGGCAGCACAAGAAGCAGTCTGGGTGAAGGAGTTCATTACCGACCTAGGAGTCATACCCAATGCGTCAGGCCCGATGACTCTCTTCTGTGACAACACTGGAGCTATTGCCCTTGCCAAGGAGCCCAGGTTTCACAGGAAGACCAGGCATATCAAGTGTCGCTTCAACTCCATTCGTGAAAGTGTTCAAAATGGAGACATAGAGATTTGTAAAGTACATACGGACCTGAATGTGGCAGATCCGTTGACTAAACCTCTCCCTAGAGAAAAACATGATCAACACCAGAACTGCATGGGTGTTCGATTCATCACAATGTAACTAGATTATTGACTCTAGTGCAAGTGGGAGACTGTTGGAAATATGCCCTAGAGGCAATAATAAAATGGTTATTATTACATTTCTTTGTTCATGATAATTGTCTATTGCTCATGCTATAATTGTGTTATCCGGAAATCATAATACATGTGTGAATACATAGACTACAACACGTCCCTAGTGAGCCTCTAGTTGACTAGCTCGTTGATCAAAGGATAGTCATGGTTTCCTGACTATGGACATTGGATGTCATTGATAACGGGATCACATCATTAGGAGAATGATGTGATGGACAAGACCCAATCCTAAGCTTAGCTCAAAGATTGTGTAGTTCGTTTGCTGTAGCTTTTCTGAATGTCAAGTATCATTTCCTTAAAACATGAGATTGTGCAACTCCCGGAAACCGTAGGAGTGCCTTGGGTGTGCCAAACGTCACAACGTAACCGGGTGACTATAAAGGTACATTACAGGTATCTCCGAAAGTGTCTGTTGGGTTGGCACGAATCGAGACTGGGATTTGTCACTCCGTATGACGGAGAGGTATCTCTGGGCCCACTCGGTAATGCATCATCATAATGAGCTCAATGTGACCAAGTCGTTGATCATGGGATCATGCATTACGGCACGAGTAAAGTGACTTGCCGGTAACGAGATTGAACTAGGTATTGGGATACCGACGATCGAGTCTCGGGCAAGTAACGTACCGATTGACAAAGGGAATTGTATACGGATTGATTGAATCCTCGACATCATGGTTCATCCGATGAGATTATGATGGAGCATGTGGGAGCCAACATGGGTATCCAGATCCCGCTGTTGGTTATTGACCGAAGAGGCGTCTCGGTCATGTCTGCATGTCTCCCGAACCCGTAGGGTCTACACACTTAAGGTTCGGTGACGCTAGGGTTGTAGAGATATTAGCATACGGTAACCCGAAAGTTGTTCGGAGTCCTGGATGAGATCCCGGACGTCATGAGGAGTTCCGGAATGGTCCGGAGGTGAAGATTTATATATAGGAAGTCAAGTTTCGGCCATCGGGAAAGTTTCGGGGGTAATAGGTATTGTACCGGGACCACCGGAAGGGTCCCGGGGGTCCGCCGGGTGGGGCCACCTATCCCGGAGGGCCCCATGGGCTGAAGTGGGAAGGGAGCCAGCCCCTAGTGCGCTGGTGTGCCCCCCTTGGGCCTCCCCCTGCGCCACCCTTGCCTTGGGGGGCAAGGCACCCCCTTGGCCGCCGCCCCCCTAGGAGATTGGATCTCCTAGGGCCGCCCCCCCCTAGGCACCCTATATATAGTGGGGGGAGGGGAAGGGAGGGCAGCCGCACCCAAGCCCCTGGCCTCTCCCTCTCCCTCCCGTGACACTCCTCCGTCTCCCTGCATGCGCTTGGCGAAGCCCTGCCGAGATCACCGTTGCTTCTACCACCACGCCGTCGTGCTGCTGGATCTTCATCAACCTCTCCTTCCCCCTTGCTAGATCAAGTTGGAGGAGACGTCTTCCCAACCGTACGTGTGTTGAACGCGGAGGTGCCGTCCGTTCGGCACTTGGTCATCGGTGATTTGGATCACGTCGAGTACGACTCGATCAACCCCGTTCTCTTGAACGCTTCTGCACGCGATCTACAAGGGTATGTAGATGCACTCCTCTCTCCCTCGTTGCTAGATGACTCCATAGATTGATCTTGGTGATGCGTAGAAAATTTTAAATTTCTGCTACGTTCCCCAACAGTAAGACCAAGCTCATGAGCTTATTATCCTAGGTCGTAACAACTTAGTTGATAGTGATAGGATCCCTTTTTTGGCGTCACCATGTCCCCCCTGTGGTGTGGCGGCATGGGGATATGAAAAGGAAAGGGATGGAGTTTTTCTCTCTTTTGGCGTAGCAGGCCTCCCTTTGGGAGGCCCGCACGATGGGCTATTAGCTCAGTGGTAGAGCGCGCCCCTGATAATTGTGTCGTTGTGCCTAGGTTGTGAGGGCTCTGAGCCACATGGATAGTTCAGTGTGCTCATTAGCGCCTGACCCGAAGATGTGGATCATCCAAGGCAGATTAGCATGGCGTACTCCTCCTATTTGAATCAGAGTTTGAAACCAAACAAACTTTTCCTCAAGATGATAGATGGGGCAATTCAGGTGAGACCCCATGTAGATCTAACATTCTATTCACTTGTGGGATCCGGGCAGTCGGGGGGGGCACCATGGCTCCTCTCTTCTTGAGAATCCTTACATCCCTTATCAGTGTATGGAGAGCTACTTGAGCACAGGTTGAGGTTCATCCTCAATGGGAAAATGGAGCACCTAACAACGCATTTTCACGGACCAAGATCTACGAGATCACCCCTTTCATTCTGGGGTGACGGAGGGATCGTACCATTCCAGCCTTTTTTCATGCTTTTACCGGCGGTCTGGAGAAAGCAGCAATCAATAGGACTTTCCTAATCCTCCCTTCCTTTCAGAAAGAATGTGAAATTCTTTTTCCTTAAATGGGAGCAAAGCAGGTTTGAAAAAGGATCTTAGAATGTCTAGGTTGGGCCAGGAGGGTCTCTTAACACCTTCCTTTTTCTGCCCATCGGAGTTATTTCCCAAGGATTTGCCATGGTAAGAGGGAGAAGGGGGAAGAAGCACACTTGAAGAGCGCAGAACAACGGGGAGTTCTATGCTGCGTTCGGGAAGGATGAATCGCTCCCGAAAAGGAGTCTATTGATTCTCTCCCAATTGGTTGAATCATAGGGGCGATGATTTACTTCATGGGCGAGGTCTCTAGTTCAAGTCTAGGATGGCCCAGCTGCGCCAGGGAAAAAAATAGAAGAACCATCTGACTCTTTCATGCATACTCCACTTTGCGGGGGGGGGGGGGGGGATGAGATACGTGAAGTTGGTAGAGCTCCGCTCTTGCAATTGGGTTGTTGCGATTACGGGTTGGCTGTCTAATTGTCCAGGTGGTAATGATAGTATCTTGTACCTGAACCGGTGGCTCACTTTTTCTAAGTAATGGGGAAGAGGACTGAAACATGCCACGGAAAGACTCTACTGAGACAAAAAGATGGGCTGTCAAAAAGGTAGAGGAGGTAGGATGGGCAGTTGGTCAGATCTAGTATGGATTGTACATGGACGATAGTTGGAGTCGGTGGCTCTCCTAGGCTTCCCTCATCTGGGATCCCTGGGGAAGAGGATCAAGTTGGCCCTTTGCGAATAACTTGATGCACTATCTCCCTTCAACCCTTTGAGCGAAATGTAGCAAAAGGAAGGAAAATCCATGGACCGACCCAATTGTCTCCACCCCATAGGAACTACGAGATCACCCCAAGGACGCCCTCGGCGTCCAGGGGTCACAGACCGACCATAGACCCTGTTCAATAAGTGTAACACATTAGCCGTCCGCTCGCCGGTTGGGCAGTGTGGGTCGGAGAAGGGCAATCACGTTCTTAAAACCAACATTCTTAAGATCAAAGAGTCGGGCGGAAAAAGGGAAGAGCTCCCTGTTCCTGGTTCTCCTGTAACTGGATTCCCCGAAACCACAAGAATCCTTAGAATGGGATTCCAACACAGCACCTTTTGTTTTGAGATTTTGAGAAGAGTTGCTCTTTGGAGAGCACAGTACGATGAAAGTTGTAAGCTGTGTTCGAGGGGGGGGGGGGGTTATTGTCTATCATTGGTCTCTATGGTAGAACCCATCGGGGAGGCCTGAGAGGTGGTGGTTTACCCTGTGGCGGATGTCAGCGGTTCGAGTCTGCTTATCTCCAGCCCGTGAACTTAGAGGATACTATGATAGCGATAGCACCGAATTTTGCCAATTCGGTAGTTCGATCTATGATTTCACATTCATGGACGTTGATAAGATCCTTCCATTTAGTAGCACCTTAGGATGGCATAGCCTTAACGTTAATGGTGAGGTTCAAAAGAGGAAAGGCTTGCGATGGATACCTAGGCACCCAGAGACAAGGAAGGGCGTAGCAAGCGACGAAATGCTTCAGGGAGTTGAAAATAAGCATAGATCCGGAGATTCCCAAATAGGTCAACCTTTTAAACTGCCTGCTGAATCCATGAGTAGGCAAGAGACAACCTGGCGAACTGAAACATCTTAGTGGCCAGAGGAAAAGAAAGCAAAAGCGATTCCCGTAGTTGCGGCGAGCGAAATGGGAGCAGCCTAAGCCGTGAAAACGGGGTTGTGGGAGAGCAATACAAGCGTTGTGCTTCTAGGTGAAGCGGTTGAGTGCCGCACCCTTGCTTATGCTCTGACCCGAGTAGCATGGGGCACGTGGAATCCCGTGTGAATCAGCAAGGACCACCATGCAATGCTAAATACTCCTGGGTGACTGATAGCGAAGTAGTACCGTGAGGGAAAGGTGAAAAGAACCCCTAGTGTGTAGTGAACTAGAACGTGAAACCGTGCTGAGCTCCCAAGCAATGGGAGGGGAAAGTGATCTATGACCGCGTGCCTGTTGAAGAATGAGCTGGCGACTCATAGGCAGTGGCTTGGTTAAGGGAACGAAACCCACATGAGCCGTAGCGAAAACGAGTCTTAATAGGGCGATTGTCACTACTTATGGACCCGAACCTGGGTGATCTATCCATGACCAGGATGAAGCTTGGATGAAACTAAGCAGAGGTCCGAACTGACTGATGTTGAAGAATCAGCGGATGAGTTGTGGTTAGGGGTGAAATGCCACCCGAACCTAGAGCTAGTTGGTTCTTCCCGAAATGCGTTGAGGCGCAACAGTTGACTGGACATCTAGGGGTAAAGCACTGTTTCGGTGCGGGCTGTGCGAGCAGTACCAAATCGAGGCATGCTCTGAATACTAGATATGACCCAAAAATAACAGGGGTTAAGGTCGGCCAGTGAGACGATGGGGGATAAGCTTCATCCTCGAGAGGGAAACAACCCTGATCACCAGCTAAGGCCCCAAAATGACCGCTCAGTGATAAAGGACGTGGGGTGCAAAGACAGCCAGGAGGTTTGCCTAGAAGCAGCCACCCTTTAAAGAGTGCGTATTAGCTCACTAATCGAGTGCCCTTGCGCTGAAGATGAACGGGGCTAAGCGATCTGCCAAAGCTGTGGGATGTCAAAATGCATCGGTAGGGGAGCGTTCCGCCTTAGAGGGAAGCAACAGCGAAAGCGGGGGTCGACGAAGCGGAAGCGAGAATGTCGGCTTGAGTAACGAAAACATTGGTGAGAATCCAATGCCCCGAAAACCCAAGGTTTCCTTCACAAGGTTCATCCATGGAGGGTGAGTCAGGGAATAAGATCAGGCCGAAAGGCATAGTCGATGGACAACAGTTCAATATTCCTGTACTACCCCTTGTTGGTAGGGAGGGACGGAGGAGGTTAGGTTAGCCGAAAAATGGTTATAGGTTTAAGGACACAAGGTGACCCTGCTTTTTCAGGGTAAGAAGGGGTAGAGAAAATGCCTCGAGCCGAGGTCCGAGTACCAAGTGCTGCAATGCTAAAGTATGAGCCCCGTGGACTAGCGATTTCTTCTCCACGAGGCTCATACCAGGTGCTACGGCGCTGAAGTATGTAACTGATGCCATACTCCCAGCAAAAGCTCGAACGACCTTCAACAAAAGGGTACCTGTACACAAAACCGACACAGGTGGGTAGGTAGATAATACCTAGGGGCGCGAGACAACTCTCTCTAAGGAACTTGGCAAAATAGCCCCGTAACTTCGGGAGAAGGGGTGCCCCCTCACAAAAGGGGGCTGCGGTGACCAGGCCCGGGCGACAGTTTACCAAAAACATAGGTCTCTGCAAAGTCGTAAGACCATGTATGGGGGCTGGCGCCTGCCCAGTGCCGGAAGGTCAAGCAAGATGGTGAACTGATGACAGGGAAGCCGGTGACCGAAGCCCCGGTGAACGATGGCCGTAACTATAACAGTCCTAAGGTAGCGAAATTCCTTGTCGGGTAAGTTCCGATCTGCACGAAAGGCGTACCGATCTAGGCACCGTCTCGGAGAGAGGCTCGGTGAAATAGAAATGTCTGTGAAGATGCGTACTACCTGCACTTGGACAGAAAGACCCTATGAAGCTTTACTGTTCCCTGGGATTGGCTTTGGGCCTTTCCTGCGCAGCTTAGGTGGAAGGCGAAGAAGGCCCCCTTCTGGGGGGGGAGCCATCAATGAGATACCACTCTAGAAGAGCTCGACTTCTAACCTTGTGTCAAACTCGAGGGCCAAGGGACAGTCTCAGGTAGACAGTTTCTATGGGGCGTAGGCCTCCCAAAAGGTAACGGAGGTGTGCAAAGGTTTCCTCGGGCCAGATGGACATTGGTCTTCGAGTGCAAAGGCAGAAGGGAGCTTGACTGCAAGACTTACCCGTCGAGCAGAGACGAAAGTCGACCTTAGTGATCCGACGGTGCCGGGTGGAAGGGCCGTCGCTCAATGGATAAAAGTTACTCTAGGGATAACAGGCCGATCTTCCCCAAGAGTCCACATCGACGGGAAGGTTTGGCACCTCGATGTCAGCTCTTCGTCACCTAGAGCTGTAGGATGTTCCAAGGGTTGGGCTGTTCGCCCATTAATGCGGTACGTGAGCTGGGTTCAGAACATTGTGAGACAGTTCGGTCCATATCCGGTGTGGGCATTAGAGCATTGAGAGGACCTTTCCCTAGTATGAGAGGACTGGGAAGGACACACCTCTGGTGTACCAGTTATTGTGCCTACAGTAAATGCTGGGTAGCCAAGTGCAGAGAGGATAACTGCTGAAAGCATATAAGTTGTAAGCCCACCCCAAGATGAGTGCTCTCTCCTCTGACTTCCCTAGAGCCTCTGGTATCACAGCCTAGACAACAACGGGTTCTCCACCCATATGGGGATGGAGCAACAGAAGTATGGAAATAAGATAAGGTAGCGGCGAGACGAGCCGTTTAAATAGGTGTCAAGTGGAAGTGCAATGATGTATGCAGCTGAGGCATCCTAACGAATGAACGATTTGAACCTTGTTCCTACACAGCCTGATAAAATCAATCAGGCACTTGCCATCTATCTTCATTGTTCAACTCTTTGATGAAAAGATGAAAAAACCAAAAAAAGCTCTGCCCTTCCATCTCTTGGATAGATTGAGAGGGAGGGCAGAGGCCTTTGGTGTCCCTTTCAGTCAAGAATTGGGGCTTCACAATTACTAGCCAATATTTATCTCATGCCTTTCCTCGTTCATGGTTTGATATTCTGGTATCCTAGGTGTAGAGGAACCACACCAATCCATCGCGAATTTGGTGGTTAAACTCTACTGCGGTGACGATACTGTAGGGGAGGTCCTGCGGCAAAATAGCTCGATGCCAGAATGATAGAAATCTTACCACCTCTTATTTGACTTTTTCACTATTTTGAAATAAGAAAGAGATCCAAATCTAAAATGCAAAGGTCGTCTTGTTCAAAACCTCAATCATCACATCCCCTCTCTCCCACTTCACACCTCGGAATGCACTATTCTTACAGAGAGAAAGGCGCTTTCCCATCTTCTTAACCTGAAATGAAGGGGCACCCCCAGGAAAAGATCCAGTGGAGACAGCTGGGCCTGTAGCTCAGAGGATTAGAGCACGTGGCTATGAACCACGATGTCGGGGGTTCGAATCCCTCCTCGCCCACATCCTCCCAAAGGGGGAAGGGCCTTTACTTTCCCCCTGAGGGTAGGAAAATCATGATCGGGATAGCTAGCGCGTGATGGTGAGATCATAGGTTCGAATCTTACTTCTCACAGCAACTTTTTTCGTTTCAAAACAAAAAAGCAAGATGGGCTGGCCCTGGAGTGAAGGGGGGTGTGTGCCGTGGTGCGAAACGTGTTGTTACGGGCGCTTAAGGCGCCTTATAGGAAACACCATCGATCTAACCCGGAGACGTAACGTACATAGCTGTGTAGGCACCAGGAAATGTTCCGCACTCATTCTCAAAAAAGGAAATGTTCCACACTCGCGGCCGCCCCCGACCTAAGAGCATCTGCAGCCGTTGTGCCCTCCGGCTGGCATTTTTTGCCTCTTGGGGTTGGCCCGGCGAATTATTTGGCATGGGATCAAGAACTTTCCCAGCCGTCCTCCCCAGCCGGCCCTGAGCGCGCCATGCGTCCTGCCTGCTCGCATGCATCTGGACAGCAAAACGCCTCGAATCCCCTTCTCGGTGCTGCCCGACACCTCATTCTCCCCCTGCTCTCTCCCATGCTCCCTAGACGCCATGGCCGAAGCCGCCATTCGCTCGCTCTCTCCCGCCTCCCCGCGCCGCCACCACCTTCCACTCCGCTCCACTACACCCATGGCCTTCCCCTCCCACCCTGCTCCCTCCCCACCTCCGCCTCCTCACGCCGAGCTAGCTCTCGCCTCTCCGCCCGCATCGACGCTGCGGCACGCACAGTCGCGTCCTCTCCTCTCTCCCCTCCCCGTCCCCCTCCCTGCCCTCGCAGCAGCGCGTCTCCACCGCCTTGCTCGAGCACGGCCCCAGCCCTCCGCCGAGCAGCAGCCGTGACCACACGACCAGGCGCTCGTCATGGATTTCCGTGGCCCGCGTGGCTCTCCGCAGCTCCCGCGCGACTCTGGCGGTGCGCTCCCTCGGCCACAGCTCCGCGCGCTCGACGCCGAGCCCCGCATCGCGGCCTTCTTCGGTGATGCATCCAACCACGGGGTCCTGGATGGCCTCCATCCCCGGTAGGGGTACCTACTCAAATGCCTCGTTGCGGCCGGCCTGGATCACGTGCTCGGCGCCGAGCTCAGCCGGACCAGTCTGGTCGGGAGGTGGAGTGAGGAGGGAGCGGCAAAGGATGAGGCTGGGAGCGGGAAGACGGACCTGCTGCTCGGAAGCTGGGGAGCTCGTCGCGCGCGTGCGGCATGCAGCGTTGGTATGAGCTGCTCCACCGCAGCAGCAGCGGCACCAACACACGAGCTCGGGAGGGCGGGAGGAGGTGTCGGGGCGGTTGTGCGCCATGCAGGTCAGCTACGGCTGGGCACTCCTCCTCGTGGTACAGCGGTCGCGGGTCACTCGCCGCCCGCCGCACCGCGAACGACAGCGACACCACCGCCACCATCGCCGAGCGAGAGCCCGTGACCTTCTCCTCCATGGCGGCAAAATGGGGATGGGCCCTGGGCACTACAAGAAATATGTCAACTTATGATCACCACTATTGGTCACTGAATGGTCATAGTTTTCCTTTTGTGACCAAAAACAGATGGTCAAAAGCTGGCCGTCGTAAACTGAAATTAACGACCTTCTCCGTGAGAAGTTCGTAGACATTTATGACCAAAACAGAAGGTCGTTGAACCCATGACCTTTTGTTTTGGTCACTGGCTGTCTGCCCAGGCCACGTCGGATCCGACGTTGCAATCTGACGTGGCAAAGTTGCGACCAATTGAAAAGGTCAAAAATTAGAATCGGCTCGGTCCATTTCGGTGCTTTAGATGGGCCGACCCCATTAATTCAGCCTTTTTAATATATATATTTTTTGTTAATTTTCGCTAGGTACATGGGCCTGGCCCAACAATTTGGCCTATTTTGTTTTTTGAGCTTCTTCCATTTTTCTGGGCCTCAGCCTTTTTGCGGTCCATTTAATTTTTAAAATTTTTTGAAGACGTTTTTCCTTTCATTTTTTTTGTCCAATATTGTTTGGGCTAAGGCCTCTTCCAGCCCATCAATATTTTCAGTCCACTAATTCAAAGGACTGGGCGACAGAGAAACAATTCATTTATTTTTCAATTTTGCTATCAAAGCAACATTTGTTTCACTGTACAATCATACATCATTTGTTGCAGTTACATCATTTGAAACAACAACTAAAAGATTGTCATCTATAACAAACGACAGCCAGTCAAAAGAAAGATCACCATCACAGGTCCAGCGACTACTTATACACTACAACTTCCATTTATGTGCAAACCTACAAGAAGGCCATGCTTCCGATTGGATTTGGTCGCATCCCTTCCAGTTTGCTAACGGCATCTCTCCAGCAGCATATCTTATAACCTACAAAGAGAACAGAAACCAACATAAGAATTTGAAACTTCTTCTAATTTGGAACTCCCGGCAAACGGTAAACTTGAGGTAAATTAGAAGTGAGGATATTGATTACAAGCAAGATGAAACGCAAACTAAGTCCTATTGTATTGATGGATCCCAACTTGTTTAAACTAGAGCAGATTGTTCAACTTGTACAATCTAGCAGTCTAAAAAGAGAGAAAAATGTTCATTCTCGGTTCCACATTAATTAGAACAGAAATGAATGACACTAATATAAGCAAGAACTTACAACAAAGTATAGCTTAAATATAATGTTAGGCACTGAAAAAGTTATGTGATTTTTACGTGACTTAATAGACATAAAAGATGATTTCTGTCTCTGCTTGACTAATGAATCAGTACATCTTCAAGCAAAAAATCATGAAGATCACACTACAATGTCCCTAACAATGGTAGAAGCTCAAATGTGAGACAATATTTCGTAATATATAAGCCTTGGCTGCAACTTTCCGCTTAACATGCAGATAAAAATCAGACACTTATTGCTCTTTTCATGCTTCAATTTTTACTTTAAGTTTTGTTAGGATAATCTGTATGCATAGGCACAGTCCTATACTTGTTTGGAAAGTCAAGATATTCATGTCAACAATTATATAGAGCCAAACAATCATCTAAGCATACATACAAAATCCAATCGGTTATATATGTACGCAGACATTAATTCCAAGTATCTAAACCCTACTATACACACGACAACACACAAACGATTTCTCAACGATGCTGAATATCGTGTTGTTCCATTTAGGACAGCAGCACTGTTCCACTGTTTGATATAAGTGGCTGCTGCATGTCATGTGTATAGTACTATAGTTTCATCTGCAGACCAATCAACGCCAAGTTTCAAAGAAAATCTGATGATAAGTTGCACCAAGATTTAGCAAGGTGCATACCTCCAAGTGGATGGGCCAGCTCTGAGACCCACTCCCTGACCCTCTCCGCAGATGCTCCCGTCGAAGCATACTGCATCATAACAAGCACGAAAATTCAGAAAACACACCCCAATCCTGAAATTCAGTGAAGCACGAAAAGCAGCAGCAAACTAGACAGTAGCACGCAGGCAGCGTTGCAAACAGCAAACCAAGTAATATAATGTACACTACAGGAGAAACAAACAGCAAAGCGAGGCTTGACCTGGAAGGGACAGACGTGGGAGCCCTCGAGGCCCTGGAACGCCCTCCGGATCTGCTCCAGCCTCCGCTCATGGTCATGCGAGGCAACAGAATTTAGTCAGAACAAACAAGCAAGGGCGCTGAATATACTCCAAGTACTCAACTTGTTCTAACTGAATTTAGGAGTCTGTTTTTATTCTTTTCTTATATGCAGTCTGAAGCTTAACTTGTTCTAACTGGATTTAGTCAGAACAAACAAGCTAGGGCACTGCAGATCACGCACCTGATATCAAGGGCGCTGTAGATCACGAATCAAAGCACATCTGGTCCAGTTCTCGGCACCAACTCCTCCTCCAATTGCTACAGAAACTAAGAGCAGAAAATCAACTCGCCTGCTTCAGCAGAAAGAAGAAGCAAACATGCAAGCAAGAAATACTGAAATAGTACTAGTGTGATCCACACCTCAGCATCTCACTTTCAGTTTAGTTGATCCGAATCGCAAACCATTAAAGAAGAAGCAAACATGCAAGCAAGAAATACTGAAGTGAAGTTTCAGTTTTAGAAAATGAATTTGTAAACCGCTGAAGGAGGCAGCAGGCAGTAGCTGAGCAGCAAGAACCTGAAGTGAAGTTTCAGTTTTAGAATCTGAATTTGTACTTTGTGAGGAATCTAGAACTCAAATTTGTCTGAGATCGTAACTTTATGTTATCAATTTAAGAGCAGGTCATTTATGCATGTCAAAATGTGAGCAGAATACTCATTGATGATCTGGATTGATGATCTGCAGACCAATCAATGCTCCTGTCAATATTTTGGAAAACAAATCTGAGAGCATATCATTGATGCTGTCCATTTGTGAGCATATCGGTGAATTGTAAATCATTGTAAGACAGTGCATGTGGCAAATGAGATCAGTTAAACTACGAAACTGAACCAACTAAACTGAATTTTGAGACTAGATTAATGAAACCATTGTAATAGAAATAATGTTTGAAGTATCCTTGCCGGTTGTCGGCCAACAATTTATCTACAAAATGCATCTAATTACAGAACTAGCAAGGAGTAGAGCAAAACTTCTGTTAGGCTCTTTGTTGTGATGCATGATGTGTTCGGTTTGCTGTACTGATGCATTCCAGCGAACCTAAAAAGATGATTCTGTTCTGATATGCTGTTAGGATCTTTGTGCAGAATCAATCCAACCCACACGAGGTTCAGTGCCAAATTCTAACACCAGAGAAGCAATGGCCAATCCTATTACTAGCAAATCAATCGAGCAGAGAGGAGGAGGGGACGAGCTCACCTATGGCCAGAGAGTAAGATCCATGGCTGATGCATCCCGAGCAGCAGCCATGGTCGAGCACCCCCTCCTCAGGCGCCATCCATCCTTGCCGCCCAGTCTATGTACAACTTCCTCCTGCATACCTACAGTCAAAGAACAGAGCAGAAATTAGAGAGAGAGAGAGAGAGAGAGAGAGAGAGAGGAGGGGATGGAGCTCGAGTACCCCATGGCCACCGGGCGGAATAGCACCATCCAGGGGCTGAGCCGCGTTTGGGGGCGCGGCAGATGTCGGGGAGGAGCCGCCAATGTCGCCGGAGCCGTGCTGACGATGGAGGTATATATATATATATATATATTTGTATACGTGGAATATATTACAAGATCCATCATAAAACTGAAACAGCATCAAGGCTCTTTGAAGTCATAATATCCAGCTTCACCTTCAAATGTCGACGTTCTACCATGATTGTGCAATATATTTCAAGGCCCATGATAAAACTGAAAGAGCATCAAGGGTTTTACAGGTCATGGTGGCCGGGTTTTGCTGGCGTTGTGGTCCATGCATACCAATTCTTTGAATCAGTGCCAACGTGCAGTGATGTAAGAAAAAGGTGTGTCGTTTGTCGACTGTGGGCAATGGAGTGATGTGGATGTACTGTAGAGTACATATTCAAGGTACAGAGTGAACTATTTTAGTTCTTTCTTGTGCTATATGCCAATCTCAGATTTTATTCTAGGTCTATTTTAGCTCAACGTTGGTGTTAGCAGTAAAAAAACACTTGCAAATGTATGTGTCTTGAATACATAAATTTGTGCTCTAGAAGATAAATGTAGAGAATGGTCACAATAATTTAATTCGTTGTTTAGTACAATATTTGTATTCAGAATAAGTAGTAGTTATACGCTCCTGTGTAGTTTTAGTACCTAAGTTGAGAAATAAAAATAGCCTTTCCCTAAAGAGGTTTGATGCCTTGCTTTTTATAATTCAAATCATTGTATTTGTTTTCTAATATTTAGACATAATGGTTTGCAGGGAACAGTGAGGTGACTTTAGATAGCTGTAATGAGCTGGTGGATCCTTTGACCTGAAGTTATATTTGTATAGATTACATGATTTGTTGATGAGGATAAGAAAGAGGAGCTGATGGCAAACCAACCGAAGAAGGTCACCGAAGGTTGAGGTTGGGCGCGATGCCACATCAGAAGTTATTTAGGCTATGGGTGAGTTAGGAGCCATGGAGTGAGCCGATAGGAGGGTCGAGTATGGTGCATACATGTAAACGTTGGTAGTCAGAACTTGATGCTGAGTGCGGATGGGAATGATGGGGTGAGGATTGGCGTGCTTTAGTCTAGCAATTTGTCATTGCCAAATGATTCAATCCCGGTGATGTCATTGCTGGATATGCAAGGTCTCACTGGGCAAGGTATTCGAAGTTCTTAAGTGCTTTGGAACCTCGTTGTGTTTTCATATTGACGTGATTAGCAAGTGTATTTACCGAAGCATAGATGTAATGCAGGTTATGTGTAGCACCGAATCTGAGGTGGCTGCAATGCAGTCGGTTCTGGCATTGGAGAGTTAAGAGTGAATGAGACTTAATCAGATGCATGGCATCAACACTGTGTTAATCATTGGAAGGTCCGCCGAGCGTTTGGGAAGAGAAGCATGGTGCCAATACGTACTTTTGGTTCTTAACCCAGATGATCTCATTTCAAGTTGTTGGCATTTGTTATAATCATTCTTGATGAGTTGCACAACGCTTCATGTATTGCACTACTAATGCCGTTTATTTGGTGGTCAAACTCCTGTTCCACTCGTATATAGATGCTATGCAAATAATTTATTTTGTTTACTAAAATCTGAATATAAGTGAATCTATCTTAAATTAGTAGAATGATTACAATTTGTCTTACGTTAACACGATGATTATAATTTTAAAGTGTGGGTGTGACAGGGTTGAGGGATTGTAAGTCGGATGTGCCATTAATGGCAGCATGCTTGGATTGGGGAGTGGAGATACTAAGGAAAAAGTAGTAATCATGATATATATTTGACACGATTAGTGTATTATGCACCGTTGCAATGCACGGGCAAGGAGCACGTGAAAGTAGATGTTTTGCTGAAATGCATGGTTGGTGGAGAAACACATTTAGAGGAAAGCGGGAGATTGACAAGAACTATTTGTCACAAGATAGTGCTAAGCATGTGATGTACACATTGCATATAATTATATTTTGATATTATGTCCCCATAGATAAGTTTGTTGTTCCATAGCAATGGAAGGGCATTCAGCCAGATTTAGCTTTCTTGGATTACGAATAGATCAAGAAGGTGACATGGTCGGGGTTTTTTGTACCGTTCTAAACAACAAAACAATTGACAAGGTGATGGATTGAGAGGATGAATGATGTATAGACAGAGAAGGTGATGTATGATAATTTCAGAGGAAAAGAGCAGTTATAAGAGTGTGTGGTATTTGTGAAGATGCCTGCATTTGTGTTGTGGTTGAACATTGCATGTAATGGGGGGGGGGGGGGGGGGGGGGGGGGGGGGGCATGAACTTTGTTTACAAATTTACTTGCTGGTCCGTGGTAACGCACATGCAGTCTACTAGTATGTGTGTGCCTATATATATTACTCCTGGGAGTACGTACTCCCGCTCCTCATATACCACATAGATGAATCTTTTATACCTCTTTATTATTTTTAATATACTTCATTAGTATTATTAGATACCCAAAATGAGTTTCATAAAAAAAAATCATGTGAGTCTACATATTTTTAAATGTTTACGTATATACTGATGTGTTTGTATGTGAAAAAAGTATATTACAAAAAGTACATCGTAGATGATATTTTTTCAACAAAACTCGTATTGAGATATCTTAGAATATTTAATGAAGTATATACACATACTCCCTCCGTTTCTTTTTAGTCCGCAAATAAGGTTTGGTGAAAGTCAAGTTTCGTAGAGTTTGACTAACTTTATATTAAAAAATATAAACATTCACAATATGAAATCAATATTATCGGATGCACCATGTAACGTATGTTCATAATATATAGTTTTAGTATTGTAGATGTTCATATTTTTTATATAAATTTGGTCAAACTTTGTGCAGTTTGATTTTGACCAAATCTTATATGCGGAGTAAAAAGAAACGGAGGGAGTACGACCCCGAAACACTCCCGGAACCTCTCGGAACTATTCCGGATATTAATGAAACTATTTCACAAATATATTCTCATCACTCCCGTCCTACTAACACTCAACAGATCATGATTACCTTAAGTTTGTGACCCCGTAGGTTCATTAAGCATAGACCTGAATGGAACCCCTCGTTCAATGACCGATAGCGCGGAACCGTGGACATCCATATCGGTCCCTATGACTACACGAATGATATTCGAGTGAACCTTTGGTTATCACGTGATGTTCCCTTTGCTTCACGATACTTTATAAAACCCGGTGTGCATCGGTATCCTCCAGAGTCACCACCATGCTCACTATACCGTTGCTCCCGTTACCGGTTTTGTTCTTCTTTCTCGCTGATGTGTTCCGGCATCCCCGTGACGTAGTCACCAGTGTCTGGCCAGATGATGATAGATGCCGTCACACCGAGAGGGCTCTAAGAATATCTCTCCATCGCCCGAGGAGAAAATTCCACTCTTGAGCTGTCCGGTCACTTGTCAAACTTTCCGGTGAACTTGAAAGTTGTTGATATGATCACCTTGTTACAGATGACGTTTGAGCAACCCCAAAGCCAACCGTTTGGTAGGAAGTGACTGAGACACTCTCATGGTCTGAGGAACTAAAACACATGCTAACACTCTGTGTTATTACAATCGAATACAAATGATATTAACTCAATTCATAACAAACAAGTTTGGGTCGATTCAATATGATTGTTCTTCCAACGTCATAATTTCAATGTTGTTTTAGGACTATCGTTATACTTAACGATGTCCTAAGATCCGGAAAAAATGATCACCAACAACACTTGAGCCGGTCTTAGAGGCGAGACCGGAAACCTATTATTTGCCGTTTATCATTCCACACGTGCATATGAGTTTTCCACTGAATTGCATATTCCAGGATCATAGCAGTTATAGCATGAAATATAAACTCTTAACTATGAATGATGGAAATATAATAATACAATATTATTGCCTCTAGGGCATATTTCCAACAAAGCCGACGCCCCTCCTCTCCTCTCTCTCACTAACGCGAAATGACCCCCTCGCGTCCCCCTTCATGAATGGTTGCAACAAAACTGGGGGAGCAACTAATTGGATTGCGGCCGGACACGTGGCATAACAACTGTCCTTGGATCTAAACAGATCCAACGTGCAAAGCGCGTCCGGCGGGACGGTTCGGCCGGCGCCCCGGCCAGAAACGATTCCCTTAACAAAAGTGGGACATGGCATATGCATTTTTTTATAGGACGGCATCATCTGGGTTATGCAAGTTGTTCTTTTATCTTGGTCATAAATTTTACAATCTACGGTTTAATTAATTTTGTTGATGTGGATTAATAAGAGATCACGGAAGGTGCCTCCAATTAGTAGATATAAGATACTTATAAGAAGTCTATGCTAAAAAAATTAATTTTGTTTCCTTTTTTTTTGCGAATATTAAGTTTGGTTGTTGATTATCTCGCAAGAAAAAGTTTGCTTGTTGATTGGAATTAGGAAATTATGCAGTTCTCCGTATGTACGTCCATGTCCTTAGTTGTGTCGTTTTCAAGTTGAGTCCGAACCATCTGCCCACCCCCAACATAAAGACGACCGGTCGAGGAAACGGGGAGGGGGACGGATCTCAGAAACGTTTTCCTACCCTAGCTGCCGCCAGGAGGCGAGTAAAGAGGCGATCTCTTTTTCCACCAATCTTCACTGCGAGGGCGCTGGCCCCTCTCCCTCCGGCTGCTGCTTCGGTGGCAGGAGGGAGGGGGACCTCGTTCCTCCGCTCTGTAGTTACGATTTGGATTTGTAGGTCGTGCTGTGCCGTTGGGGTGGTGGGAGCCGCGCCCGGACGAATAAATCTGCCTCAACTTCACTCCCACACCGGTGGTGCTCTTCATGGCGACGTCTTGGAATTGATGGCATCGTGTGTTTGCCAATCCTTCAGGTCGGCAGCGTTAGGGTTCATGTATGGTGTCGGCGAGGCGGCGGCGGCGACTCCATGACGTGTGCCTCTCCTTCTGCTTTGTTCCCGTTGCTACGGCGTTGTTTCCGACGTCATGATGGAGCAGGGAGGTTTTGTCATCTAGGAGTACGCGCAGACGGTTGTCTACGCAAGTGACAACTGGAAGATGGTGCATCTTGTGCTAGGTCTGTGATTGGAGGCTGATAGTTCTGGGTTCCTCCTCTGGCGCCGTAGTCGTGCGGGGGTGTCAGTTCTTTAGTTCGATGGCATGTCCGATGACACGTTGCCCCGGTCTGATTCTTTCAACGGCAATGGTTTTGCTTCAGGCAAACTACTTTGGAGGTCCGTAAACTACTTTGGAGGTCCATAAAGCTGCTGATCAGCGATGGAGCTGCGTCGAGCTCGGATGGAGACACGTATTACTACGCAAAAACAAAGTTGAGTCCCAAAGGATTAGGGCAGCAGCAACAGTTTTATTTTTTGATAAAGGCAGCAGCAGGGTTAGATCGTGTGTATATAACTATATATACACGCCGGCTGGTGCTTTAGGGTTAGAGAGAAAAAACAAACAAGGTACGTCAGGTAACCTTTGCTGATTTGCACGTATACGATCTGCAAGCCCTAGGCGGTCCGTCTCCTCGGCCGGCCGCACAACATGCCAAGGCCGGCGCTCCTGTCCGCCCTGCGCGGCGCCGGCCGGCAGCAGATCACGGCTTCCACCCTCCGCTCACACGTCCTCAGGATCGAAGGGTTCACGCAAGTCTTGGAGAAGGCGGCCAATGGCGAGGAGGTCAAGTCAGACATGTTCAGCGTCGGCGGCCATGATTGGTACATCGTGTGCTACCCAAACGGCGATGTGAAAGAGTCCGAGGGCCATATCTCCCTCTTCCTGCGGCAGGCAAGCCACGCCAAAACTGGGGACGCCACAACAACCATCATGCTGAGCATACGCGACAAGTCAATGAAGCCGTCATGCAGTAAAGTAGGGGATTACCACTTTGACGATAACAATGGTTGGGGCTGGAAACATTTCATCGAACACAAAGATCTGAACAAGGAAGACCTCCTACAGGACGACTGCTTGTCCATCCTTTGCCACGTCATCGTCGTCGACTATGCCTATGAGCAGATCACCGCGTCTGTCGTGTCAAAACCAGGACCAGTCCAGCAGCAGATGACCGGCTCCCACGTCTTCAGGATCGAAGAGTTCCCGCAAGTCAGGAAGAAGGTGGCCAATGGTGAGGAGGTCTTCTCATGCACGTTCAGTGTCGGTGGCCACGGCTGGTATATATCCCTCTACCCAAACGGCGACACAGAGGCCGATGGCAATATCTCCCTCTTTCTCTGGCACGACAGCCACGCCAGGAGAGGTCAAGCCACGGCAACCTACAAGATGAGCATACTCGACAAGGCCTGCAAGCCATCATGCACTAAAATAAAAGAAGGTCACCACTTCACGAGCCAAGGTTGGGGCTGGGTAAAATTCATGAAACTCGATGATCTGGATAAGGAGGAGCACCTCAAGGATGACTGCCTGTCCATCCTTTGCGACGTCACCGTCGAGTACACTCAGGACCATGAGGGCGCTGCGGTCGCTCCCATCGTGTCGACACCAAGGCTCTTGTACACCCTCAGTGATGCAGGCCGGCAGCAGATCACGGCCTCCACGGTCGCTGCGAGGCAGGCCACGGGCTCCCATGTCTTCAGGGTTGAAGGGTTCACGCGACTTAGAGAGAAGGTGGTCAATGGCTCCCCCGTCACATCAAGACCGTTCCACGTTGGTGGATATGATTGGCTTATCCAGTGCTACCCAAATGGCTACAAGAAGAAGTCCAAGGGTTGTATCTCCCTCTACCTCCTCCGGCACGACAACCATGCTAAGACCGGCGCCGTCAGGGCATTGTACAAGATGAGCATACTCAACACCTGCTGGAAGCCATCGTGCACTCGTACCTCGTTAGAAGAAGAGCACTACACGAACAATGCTTTGGGCTGGGAAGAATTTATGAAACACGAAGATCTGGACAAGGAGAAGCACCTCAAGGACGACTGCCTGTACATCCTCTGCGACGTCTCCGTTGACCTCGGACTGCACACCGGCGATTACAACGATGAGATTGCTGCGGCGGAGGAGACCAAGCCGGCGCCGCCTGAACTCGAAGTGGCCATCTGGAATAAGCAGGCATCAGACGTCAAGACTAATGTCAGTGCACACAGGTGGCTGAGGTTGATCTGTTGGCCCTTTCAAGATTAACTGCGCTCTACTATCAGTGGCGAAGCTTGTGGCGGGCGGGGGCATAGCCCTTATGGATTTGCTTCTTTTTGATTTCACAGTGTCTACTAGTACAGCTTCTATAGACTTGCTTTCCTTCGATTTGATTATCTGCTAGTATATGTTACCTGCTTCACGTCTGAGTATCAACCAACTATATATAAGTACAAAAATCCCCTCTTAAGTATCTAATATTTGGGTGAAGATAAGGCTATTAGTTTCTCTCGCAGATATCAAAGCTTGAAATTATATGAGAAACAAACTATGCTTGTAACAAACTAGGCTCAAGCTGGACTTTTATCTTTAGGTTGGATAGCTAAGAAGGAACAGTGTACACACAATCTAAATCACGCCAGTTCGACTTTTGTACTCAACAAGAAGAAAATGATGAGACGTGATGGCTCCCGCTCCCGCTCCACCCGAACCCAACCCCCCCTCCGGCGAGCACCTGCCTCCGGCGGCCACTCACTCCTCCTGCTCACCACTGCCACAACCGCATTTGCTCCCTGATGAGCCTCGGTATGTCACCTCCGGCCAGGTTGCCCTGCGCTGCCATCTTGGCGTGGGAAATGCTATGGGTCTGGACTGTTGGAAATATGAGCAAATTACTACGAGATTTAATCCGAATAAACAAAAGATAAATCATGACCACAGCAGCAGAGATTAAACTAATCATGCGAACTAGTATAGCAGATGAACATATCACATCTAGGGCACATACTAGAAGCATGAATTCTACCACAATCTCAAACAGGAAGGATAGAATCACATACAGTGCAGCGGGTGCAGCACCGCCGGCGTTGACATTGTCGCCCATGTCGTCGAGGACGAGGTTGCCGAGGTCGGGGAAGAAGTGGTCGTTCGCGAAATCGTTGCTGCCAGCAGTCGCGCGAGTGTGCTCCCCAAAAACCTGATCGCCCCTCTCCCGTACAGGATCACGAGAGGCGGGGTTCCGGAGGCCTGCTATCCCTTCTCGCGGTGCACGCCGGAAGGAGGGATGGAGAAGACTTGCTTGGCGGCGCAATGATCTGGAACGGTGGTGAGAAACCATACGAAGCGGCGGCGGCTAGGGTAGACGTCTGCCTGACTATATAGTGCGAGCCGGGTAGGTCGTGGGAGTGAACCCCACGTCCGAGTCGTCACGATCCAAAAGAATCGGAAACGGTTCAGTAATTAATGACTCATTAATTTTCCCATGAAGCAAAAATATAGACAACGTGCATAGCTCTGTCCTCGGCTCGGCTCAATCCCGCAACCCGCGGCGCGGCGCGGCGCGTCGTGACGAGGCGTGGCGTGGCGAGGCGAGCGAGGAGGAGGAGCGCGTGTGTAGGTCTCCTCTTCTCATGCTCATACAAGTGGTAGAAGAGCTCACCTTATAAAGAGGTGCAACTCTCTCTCAACTTCCGGGGTGGGACTAAACTTTAGCCTCACTCACTCCACTCACATGTGTGCATGAATGGGCCAAGAGAATTTCAGAATTTTAGTTGGGCTTTGGGCCAAAGGCCTACTAGCAAAATTCCAACAATCCCCCACAAAGTCTCATTGGCACATCTCATCATTTAGTTCCAAAACATTGTTTTATATATCGGTGCTTAGTGGAGACTGTGAAGTTGAACTTCCACTTAGAAATTTATGCTACAGTAGATCACAACTTGAATAGTGGACTATGCATTGAACTACAAGTTTTCTGTGAAACTAGTTTCACACAAATTCTTGACCGATACTGGGCTGCCGCAAGGCTTCCCCGCGGGTGGAGCGTATACGTCATACTCCAGGGCCTTTCATGAATTTATTAGAGAACACCCTATTCTCACAGACTGCGACGTTAACAGTCAAATTCATATAGGTGTGTTCCTCAGAAGATGTTCTGCAGGACAACATCTCTGCTTACCCGAATAAGCCACTTGGAACACATTAAGATAAATATAAACCTGCCATGCAAATCAGGAGAGTATTGCATCTTCACGGAGTGGGATAATTAATATAGGGATACTCTCCTCCCAGCTGACCAACAGCTTGTCTCCCACTTCTACTTCACGGGATCTCCGATCTCATAGAGTGGGTTACCACTATGGACAACTCATGCGGTGGGTCTCAAACCCATCTCCATCGATGCATTATCTATCACATTACGTGATAGACCCTTTGTGAAGGGATCTGCCAAGTTTTTCGACGTTTGGATATAATCCAACGTAATAACTCCGGAGTTCCTCAATTTTCTGACAGATTTTAGTCTCCTCTTCACATGCCTTGAGGACTTCATATTGTCCTTAGAACTGTTTATCTTGACGATCACAGTTTGATTATCACAGTTCATCAGGATAGGGGTATTGGTTTTTCAACCATAGGTAAGTCCATCAAGAGTTCATGAAGCCACTCTGCTTCAACAGTGGCAGTGTCTAATGCTGTGAGTTCTGCTTCCATAGTTGACCTCGTTAAGATGGTCTGCTTGCAAGACTTCCAGGAAACAGCGCCACCACCAAGTGTAAAAACATAACCACTTGTGGCCTTAATCTCATCAGCATCAGATATCCAGTTTGAGTCACTATAACCCTCCAGTACCCTTGGATACCCGGTGTAGTGAATCCCATAGCTCGCGGTGCCTTTCAAATAGCGCACAACTCTCTCAAGCGCATGCCAATGATCATCTCCCAGTTTTGACACAAACCGACTCAGCTTGCTCACAGCAAAAGAGATGTTAGGCCTCGTGGCACTCGCCAAATACATAAGTGAGCCAATAATCTGAGAATACCTTAGTTGATCTCTAGCAATCCGTCGACTCTTTCGAAGCAACACACTAGCATCATATGGAGTTGGAGAAGGCGTGCAGTCGCTATACCCAAAACGACTCAAGACCTTTTCCACATAATGAGACTGAAGCAGTGTGATCCCACCATTCTCATCTCTCAAAAGCTTGATGTTTAAGATAACATCAGCTACTCCTAGATCCTTCATCTCAAAACAGCGAGATAAGAAATCCTTAACCTCCTTGATTAAATCAAGTTTGGTTCCAAAGATCAATATGTCGTCGACATACAGACAAAGAATAACTCCTTCGCCCCCACCATAGCGATAGTACACGCACTTGTCACCATCGTTTACTACAAAGCCGGAAGTAGTTAATGTTCTTTCGAACTTCTCATGCCACTCCTTAGGAGCTTGTTTAAGGCCATATAAAGACTTTAATAACTTGCACACCTTTCCTTCCTGACCAGGTACTACAAAACCATCTGGCTGATCCATGTAAAGTTCCTCCTTCAACTCTCCATTGAGGAAAGCCGTCTTAACGTCCATTTGATGAACGAGAAGACCATGTGAGGCAGCCAGTGATAGTAGCACCCGAATTGTGGTCAGTCTAGCCACGGGTGAGTTAGTATCAAAGAAGTCTTCACCTTCTTTCTGGGTATAACCCTTGGCCACAAGCCGTGCCTTGTACTTTTCAATCGTACCATCAGGTCTAAGCTTCTTCTTGAACACCCACTTACATCCTACAGGTTTGCACCCATAAGGACGGTCAGTGATCTCCCAGGTACCGTTAGCTAAGATGGAATCCATCTCGCTACGTACAACTTCCTTCCAGTAGTCAGCATCAGGAGATGCATAGGCTTCTGAAATAGTCCTGGGTGTGTCATCCACGAGGTACACAATGAAATCATCATCAAAAGACTTTGTAGTCCTCTATCTCTTACTCCTCACAGGAGTTCATTGTTACCCTCAACAGGATTCTCAACGTGTTCCATCGCAATGGTGGGTTCAGGAATTACAGTGAATTCCTCACTAGATGGAGTAGGTATTTCCTGATTTGATGAACTCGACATATCCTTCATAGGAAATATGTCCTCAAAGAAAGTTGCATCATTTGATTCCATAATCGTACCAACATGCATGTCGGATACCTCAGATTTTATTATCAAAAATCTATAGCCGATGCTATGAAAAGCATAGCCCAGAAGAACACAATCCACGGTTTTTGGTCCAAGCTTGCGCTTCTTGGGAATTGGTATATTGACTTTCGCCAAACAACCCCAAGTACGTAGGTAAGAGAGTTTCAACCTTTTCCTTTTCCGTTCCTCAAATGGAGTCATGGTCTTATGCTTTGTGGGAACTCGGTATAGGACATGACACACAGTCATTAGCGCCTCCCCCCACCATTCCTTGAATAGACCCAAAGTGTCTAACATGGTGTTAACCATATCAGTTAGAGTTCGGTTCTTTCTTTCGGCTACCCCATTTGACTGGGGTGAGTAGGAAGGCGTCCTCTCATGGATTATACCATGTTCCGCACAAAACAGATCAAATTCATTGGAAAAATACTCTCCACCACGATCGGACCTAAGCCGTTTAATTTTTCGATCAAGTTGGTTCTCTGCCTCAGCTTTATAGTTTTTAAAGAAAGTCAAAGCCTCATCTTTTGATTTCAGAAGATACACATGACAATATCTAGTGGATTCATCAATAAATGTCATGAAGTATCTCTTTCCACCTTTTGTCAACACGCCATTCATCTCACAAAGATCATAATGTATAAGCTCTAGTGGCGCCAAGTCTCTTGCCTCTGCAGTCTTATGGGACTTGCGAGGTTGCTTAGCTTGCACACATACTTGGCACTTGGAGCCTTTGACAGTAGAGATTTTCGGAATTAAATTCATATTGGCTAACCGCGTCATGCAACCAAAGTTATTATGACAGAGTCGTGAATGCCAAATATCAGACTCATTATTGTGGCAAACATTATTAATAACTTTAGTGCAAATATCTGACAAAGATAGGCGGAACAAGCCTCCGCACTCATGGCCTTTTCCAACAAATTGTCCATACTTAGAAATTACAACTTTATTGGATTCGAAAACCAACTTAAAACCATCTCGACATAAACGGGAACCACTAACGAGATTTTTATTGATGGACGGCACATGATGAACGTTCTTCAGACGCACAGTCTTCCCCGAAGTAAACTTCAGATCGACCGTACCAACACCTCGAACGATGGCATGTGACCCGTTCGCCATCAGCACGGGTGAAGTCCCTATTGCCTGGTAAGAAGAAAACATGGAGGCGTCAGCACAAACATGTACATTGGCACCGGTGTCAATTAACCAATCAGGGGATTGAAATACTGAAAGGATGGTAGGAAAAATACCGTACCCTGATTCCTTTATATCAGTATCACCGATGACAACATTAGCGGACTTGCCGCTCTTCTCATGTTCGCGCTCCTCAAAGCGGTTAGGACACTTCGGAGCCCAGTGATTAGGATCACCGTAGACATGGCAAAGTCCCTTCCCCTTCTTATGAGAATTCTTCTTGAAGTTGGTAGAATGTGATGGCTTGTTCTTTGTATCAAACTTGCCTTTGCCCTGAGTTTTGTTCTTATTGTTTTTGAACTTGTTGGGCTGGGAGTTCTTCTTCTGTACCATGTGGGCACTAGAACCTCCCTCAGCAACTCGAGCACGTGTGTCCTTTGCTCTCGCCTTCTCTTCAACATCAAGAGTACCAATGAGATCCGCAACGAAAAACTCCTGTCTCTTGTGTTTCAGGGAAGTAGCAAAATTGTTCCACGAAGGTGGAAGCTTGGCAATGATGCCTCCGGCAACAAATTTGTCCGGCAACACACACTTGAAGTACTCAAGTTCTTTTGCGAGCGACTGTATCTCATGAGCCTGCTGTACAACAGGGCGCTCATCAGTCATCTTGTAGTTATAGAATTGCTCCATGACGTACAACTCGCTGCCGGCATCCGAGGCACCAACATTGGCCTCGAGCGCAGCCCACATGTCCTTGCCGTTATCAAACGACATATACGAATCCACAATGGAGTCATCAAGAACACTCAGAAGAGCGCCTTTAAAGAGGGTATCGATCTTCTCAAAAGCTTCCAGCTGTGCTGGATTAAGATCGCCCTCAGGCTTGCCCTTGGTGGCATCATAGCAGCCCACGGTCAAGAATTTGTGGAAGCGGCGGCGGCTAGGGTAGACGTCTGCCTCCCACGTCCGAGTCATAAAGAACACTCTTAGAAATTCTTGATCGATACCCACTTAGAAATTCTTGACCGATACGAATCCACAATGGAGTCATCAAGAACACTCAGAAGAGCGCCTTTAAAGAGGGTATCGATCTTCTCAAAAGCTTCCAGCTGTGCTGGATTAAGATCGCCCTCAGGCTTGCCCTTGGTGGCATCATAGCAGCCCACGGTCAAGAATTTGTGGAAGCGGCGGCGGCTAGGGTAGACGTCTGCCTCCCACGTCCGAGTCATAAAGAACACTCTTAGAAATTCTTGATCGATACCCACTTAGAAATTCTTGACCGATACGAATCCACAATGGAGTCATCAAGAACACTCAGAAGAGCGCCTTTAAAGAGGGTATCGATCTTCTCAAAAGCTTCCAGCTGTGCTGGATTAAGATCGCCCTCAGGCTTGCCCTTGGTGGCATCATAGCAGCCCACGGTCAAGAATTTGTGGAAGCGGCGGCGGCTAGGGTAGACGTCTGCCTCCCACGTCCGAGTCATAAAGAACACTCTTAGAAATTCTTGATCGATACCCACTTAGAAATTCTTGACCGATACGAATCCACAATGGAGTCATCAAGAACACTCAGAAGAGCGCCTTTAAAGAGGGTATCGATCTTCTCAAAAGCTTCCAGCTGTGCTGGATTAAGATCGCCCTCAGGCTTGCCCTCCTCGCATGCATCATCGGCGGCGAGCCCGCTCACTTCAATACCACCATGGACGACGAGGCGCGTTTTTCCTTCTCGGTTGCCTGCCGCGCAGTCGCCGAGCTCATCATCTGCCATGGCGACTTCGCTCGCCTTGGGGTGCTCATTCGTTTCTGCCCGCTCGCGTCCACCTGTGCCGTCGACGCTGCCTCCTCTCCGGCAATGCTGCAACAACACTCGCCGGGCCCACGATCGCCGTCTGCCGCCCCACTGGCCGGCGATCATACTGCTTCGAGGATGTGGCTCCTGCAACCTCGGTTTCAGCGTCTCCACTCCTTGATCAAGCAAAGGTTAGATGATCTCGTCCAAGTGTTAGCTTCTATTACCGCATGCTAGATATCTGTCACCCTACTTCCCGTAGTCTATGGATTGCCAATTACACACTGCAAAAATGTCAGTTTTGGGTCTCTTTCATGCCAATCAAAGCTAACCCAGATAACATGCTGGTTAACTCTGCTCTAAACCACTGTTTTTCGGTTAAAATGGATTTCCAAGTGATCCAAGTTCATCAGTGCATTTTCAAATCGGGTGTCCTCTATCCTTTCATCAGATTTCAAATTCAAAAGCTTAAACAACTAAACTTTAGTTGCTTCTGTCTCTTCCTGTTCCCTTCCCTTGACCAAGCGCTCGACCATTTCCAAAATTTCAGTAAATATTATCGCTTTGTTGCCTTAAAATCAACACAGCCATCTGTTCAATCCATACTAGGCCCATATCGACGTCCCCCTCAACCACAATTCCACGCCACACATCTGACGCACTCTGATTCTGGGACTGCGGCGCGGTCAAACCAAGACCCGCCAAGCAACAATAGGAACGCTTGCTCGGACTACCATGCTCTGCCACAACCCAACAACGTTTCAGATTTAGAAATGAACGACCATGGCACTGCACGGCCACAACCCAACAAAGATACAAGCTTAGAGCTGACCAACCGGGGCACTGCACATCTGACAGACGAACCGCTCTCATCCCCCGACCAAACCTCACCTGCCCCGGCCGCTGACCACCTTCCCAGCATGGCCTTGCATGCCACCACCAGTCCGCGCCCTACCTCCCACCACCCACGCCCTTCCTTCTCTTCTTCCCCGCACAACCTGACCAGCTCACGAGCCACTCCCATGCCATCTCAACCACTCAAAACTGACGCCCACTCCTGACCAGTCTCCTCCGCCAACCCGCACCACATCAGCCCCTCCTATCGCCAAGCCACAAACACTAACAGTTCAACCTGACACCCACGCCAGCCCTATCGTCACGACACAGGCATCGCCAGTGCTCCGGACAGCCATGCCGCGCCAGTATCAGCTCAGCCCATGATACACCGGTCATACTTGGACGCCCTCCAAGCTAACAGACCACGGCTGCTATGTCCCTCTCACTCGCACGCCCATATAAATCCTCGCTACCCCTCACCCATGAATCCACACAGCCTCTTCTCTACAACCTCTCCGTGCCGAACACGCTGCTTTCGCTGCCTAGCCATAGATCACAAAGTCGACCAGTGCCGCGACCCGGTCCGCTGCTCTAGGTGTTGGCGTTCCGGTCATCGAAGCTTCGACTGCAGGTTGGCTCGTTTGCTACCCTTCTTTCCTGCAATGCCCGCCGCTCCCTCTCACAACCCCGCCTTCTCCCCCATTTGCAGGATGTACAGCTCCAACGTCAATAATGCCACGGCCATGCCACGCTAGTCACTAGCTCCTCTGCCACCCGTCATCATTGCTGAACCTTTCCCAGCCCTTTGCGTCCCCACTCCACACCCTCCCTCCTACATAGGAATGCCGGAGGACCCTCTTCGCTACCCCCCCCGGCGGCTGACTCCCCTAGCCTGACTCACGCTCCGCCTGCACCACCGGCTTCCACTCCCTATGCCGCGCACACACCATCTTTCCCCGTCGACGCTGCTGCCCTTCGCGCACGTCTCCAAGACGTATTTTCCACCGCCCAGTACATCCGGGGAACCACCGCCTCCACCATAACAGTTGACGACGCCCAAAACACTCATGAGGCCGGCCTCCTTCCCCCCTATGGCGACATGCTCCTCGCCGTTGCTCCGCCTTGCTTCATCCAATGCCCCAAGCGTTTCGCCTTTGCTCACCTTGCCACTCCAACTCACAACCCAACCCCTATCATCCGTCGTGCCATCCAAACCCTCGCTGGAAACCCGGCGTTCATCATGGGGGGGTCCTGGCGTGGTGTCGCCTGCCTAACCTTCTCCTCCCCTGAGGCGCGCGAGAGCGTCCTCTGCCGTGGGCCTCTGGCGTTCGAGGGCAACACTGTGACCCCCGAACCGGTCGAGCTCGCCGATCGCTCAATCGCTGTCTTCTCCGAACTCGTCGAGGTTGAGGTGTCCGAGTTCCCCCATGAACTTTGGCATGACGAGGGCATTTGCTCCGTCCTAAGGTACCTCGGTGATGTCATCGCCATCGACCACTTCTGCCTCGATGGCGTCGACTACACCTCCGTCCGCGCGCTTGTGCTCGCCCTGGCCGGCAAGCCTTCTCCGGACGGCGTCATCGTCCAGCTTCCTCCCATAAATGAAATCAAGATCGTCAAAGTCGCTGAACTGACTCGGTGGGCGCACGGTGTTGACTCAAACCCCTTTGGGTCCTCTGACGGTGACTCAGCGCCGCCCTCCCAGCGGGGTTCATCGAGATCCTCTCACGTTGCGTCTCTCGACCCCGTCGTCGCCGATGTCCAGGCCTCCTGGCGCGCTGACCCCTCCTATGGGGGCTCGCCCTCCGTCGCCTCTCCTCGTCTTGCCCACGACGCGGCCGCATCCGACTCCAGCAGCTTCGTCGTCCTCTAGACGGGTCCGGTGGACCTCTCCCCCGGCGGCTCCGCTGCCGTGCCCCTGTGAATCTCTTCTGATGAAGGCACGGGGGGCTCGGTCGAGTCGCTCCCGGGGGAGCCACATGTAGCCTCGCTGCTGGTGCACCTCGGCGTGGAACCAGTCCATGCACCGGCCCTCGGGGCCACTCCGCTGGCTCCAATCGTCGCACCCTTCACCTCTGCCTCAGCGGGGCCGGGGCTGCTGGATGGGCCTGCATGCGTCAACATGCTCCCATCCCAACCTACTACTGACGCCTGCATCACCATCTCGCCCTCGCCAAACGCCGCTTTCACTGCTTACGACCCACCTGCCATTCCATCCTTGCTAGCTGGTGGGTTCACCTTTGCTGCTAAGGCCTCGTCCTCTGTTCAGGGTAAGTCCAAAACAATTCAGTCTTCTCCCTGTACTTCTCTGAACACTAACAACAACCAACACCCGTTGCCCATACTCCCTTCTTCAGCCATGCCGGTCTCTGACCTGGAGCCACACGAGTGTGCGATCCGTCACCAGCACCGCAAGGCCTCTCGCGACCACTCCTTCCCTCGCGACAAAGTGCACCGCAGCGCCCGCCTCACCGACAAGGAGCCAAATTCCTACACAAACATGACTCTGAAGGCCGTCAAGGCCAAGGCGGCTCCTCTCAACGGTGCGGACGATGCTCTGGCTCTCGATGAGGCTATTGCTGCCACCCATCTGGACGACAATGGCGCTCCTCCTGCCTCTGCTGACGACCTGGCGGCCATCGCCCTCCTTTGTGGCGCAGATGATGCTCAGGCCAAGGAGATCCTCGACTCGGCCTCCGACTCAGGTGTGGATGGCGCCCCATGATCCGCATCCTCCACATGCCATGCCGATCGGTGCTCGGCCTCTCGCGTGGATGCACCGCTGCTGCTCGAACCCTTCGGCCTCCTCTTAGGTTTTTAATTTGTAGCCTAATTATCAAATCGGGCCCTTTCCCGTCCCACCGGTCCCTCTGCCCGTCCACTACTATTTCCCTGTTGCGTTCAGTCTTTCCCTTACTGTTAACTAAGGCCGGCGGCTATGTAGTCTATAGGTGTCACATTAGTATCTCATGAGTGTTGTAATCTCGGTTTCTTCTTGGAATGTGAGAGGTCTTGGTGATAATGAAAAATGTGCTGATGTTCTCTCTGAGTTAATCTCTATCAACCCCCACCTGGCCTTATCGCAAGAATCCAAACTGCAACACATAACTGACCAAAAACTCCGGACTTTCATACCCCGCTCTCTTGATCACTCTATCTTCCTCCCTGCTAACGGAACAACGGGCGAAAGTTTCGGCTGCCAACTCATCTCTGATCAACATCATCTCCTCCACTAACCACACCTATGCCACTAAGCTCACCATCAAAACCTGGGCCTTGGACAAAACATTGCAATTACTAACGTCTATGCACCCTCCTGTTGTTACCAAAAACAATCCTTCTTGGACGAGCTTTTATCCATCAAGCAGGATGATTCGACCCCCTGGCTCTTGATCGGTGATTTTAACTTGCTTTGCTTCTCGGACGATGGCTCTTGATCGGTGATTTTAACTTGCTTTGCTTCTCGGACGAAAAAAATAAACGAAACTTTCGGCAAAGCGAAGCCACGGCCTTTAATGACACTATGAATGAACTAGCCCTAATTGAACTCCCACTTCTGGACTGCCGTTTCACTTGGTCAAATAATCGAGACTCCCCTACTTTAGAACGACTTGATCATGCTTTTATCAACTTGGCCTAGAATGACTCCTTCCCCGACACCACTCTCTCCTCTCTCACTCGTTTCACCTCCGACCACGTCCCCCTGATCATTCACATTAACACCCAACTGCTGCGGTCAAACTTTTTCAAATTCGAGCCCGGCTAGGCTCTCTACCCAGCATGCACCCAAATTGTACAGCGCTCTTGGTATGTACACCGGCCCGCCTCAAACTCGGCCGCTGCCCTAGCCTCCTCGCTCAAAAAACTAGGTCTGGCCTCAAGCGTTGGGCTTGCTTAAGAATCTCGTCTCCCTCACGCGAAGTATGGTGTAAAAGGATCATTGGAATCATCAATCGATTAGAGGAATCTAGACCCTTGTCTAGGTCCGAGCATTGCACCAGGAAAATTATCATCTCGCTCCTCCAAACAACAATAAGAGAAAAAATTGCTTTCAGGCGTTGGTGTGCCAAAATCAAATATGCAGTTGATGGTGGCGAAAACACACGCTTCTTCCATGTCTCTGCCTCCCAACGGCTTCGAAAAAACAAAATCCGCTCCCTATCCCACCTTGGCATCGAATATACCTCCTACCATCAGAAAGCTTCTATTCTAAAAGACTTCTTGTCAAACTTACTCGGAACGCCCTCTCCAACCTCATGGAATTCAATCCACAAGAATACTATCCTCTGCCCCTATCACCTCTTCACTCCCTGGATGCCCCTTTCTCTGAGGTTTCCAAATGAACCCAATTGCAAGCCCTGGACCGGACGGTTTCAGGCCTTTCTTCTATAAAAAATTCGGGCTCACTCTCAAACCTCATATCCTCAATCTCTTCAACGACTTCCACCTTGGCCTCTGCGACACCAAACGGGTCAACCGAGCCCACATAGTTCTCCTACCCAAAAAGAATCGGTAGTTTCACCTGATGCTTTTACACCAATCTCACTTCAAAATTGCCCCATCAAGATTGTCGCAAAACTTCTGACTAACCGTATTAAGCCGCCCATACCCCTACTTGTCCATGGCAACCAGACTGGCTTCATCTCTGGCAGAAACATAGCGGAAAACTTCGTCTTCGCTGCTGACCTCACAAATTCTTGCCACACTAGAAAACTACCCACTATGATCATCAAACTTGACTTCAAGAAAGCCTTCGACTCCATCTCCTGGACATCTCTGGACAAAATATTAGCAATCAGAGGCTTCCCTGATAAATTCAGGTTTTGGATACAAAATATCCTCACCACTGGAAAAACGGCGATACTTCTAAATGGCCTTCCAGGCAGCTGGATCACCTGCAAAAATGGCCTCCGTCAAGGCGACCCTATATCCCCCTATCTCTTCATAATTGTCGCAGACCTCCTACAACAACTAATCTTGCAGAACAAAGAACCCACATCCCTTCACCATCCAATTTTCTCTCATCTCCCACCAACAGTCCTTCAATATGCAGATGACACACTAATCGTTGCCACCACCTCCACTCCGGCCGCCTCCGCGATCAAAAAAATCCTAGACGATTTTGCACTTGCCACCGGTCTCTCTATCAATTTCTCCAAAACGACCCTTGCAACAGTTCATACCGACCAGCACACCTCAAAGGCCATTGCGTCCATCCTCAACTGCTTCACCGCCTCTTTCCCCCAGACTTACCTCGGGCTGCCTCTCTCCCCCACCCGACCACCAGCAAACACCTTCCTCCCTGTCCTTGAAAGATGCAAAAAATTCCTGTCAGGCTGGCGGGAAAAACTCCTCTCAAAAGGAGACAGGCTCATACTCATCTCCTCAGTCCTCGACTCTATCCTAACTTACTACATGTCCGTCTTCCTTATCCCCAAAAAGTTCCTAAAAACAATTGATGCGATTCGCCGTGCTTTCTTCCGGACAGCAGAGGACACTTGCTCACATGCCCAGTGCTTAATTGCTTGGAAAAACGTTTGTAAACCGAAAAAGTTTGGTGGTTTAGGCTTAGAAAACCTGCATGTTCAAAATAAATGTTTATTCTTGAAATTTGCTGCCAAGTCTCTACTACCCTCAGACACCCCTTGGCAAGACTGGCTTACCTTACAACACCCCAATGCCTTTGTAGCTCCAGATTCCAACCAATCCTACCTTTGCAGAACAATCAACCTGCAAATGCCCACGCTCCATAAAATAACCTTTGTCCTCACCAACAATGGAACCTCAACCTATTTTTGGCTTGATATACTTGGCTAACGCAGCTACCGCTCGCTCACACCTTCCCGAACCTATTCTCCCGCTCCCTTGTTCCACTATTTAGGGTGGCAAATATCATGCGTTTCGGTTTGGACTATAACCTGAGGGATCGTTTAACCTTTGTGGTCACACAAGAATTGGTTTCGCTTTTGTCTTTGCTGCAGGACTTCATGCCATCGCCAGAACAGGATGAATGCTTCCTCCTGGGGGCAGCCGCTTCTCCACCAAAGAAGCCTATGCTGTTCTTCTACGTGAGACGGACAGCGACTTAAATTCAACCCTCATTTGGTGCTCGCGTGTGCCAAACAGGATCAAGATTTTCGCATGGCTCCTCTTCCGGGACAGACTAAACACGCGTGCAAACCTCGTCCACAATCATATCATCACAGACCCGGCATGCCCGCGATGCCGGGCTCTACCTGAAGATGCCAGTCATCTCTTCATCTCATGCCCATATGCGGCCCGCATATGGCAGCGACTCGGCATCACCCCCACCTCCCCTGCCATCGGTGAACTTTGGGATGCCCAACTCCCATCGGCCACACAGGACCACGTCTAGCCCTTTCTGCTTCTCACGATCCTGTGGAAGATATGGGAGGCACGGAATGATAAACTGTTCAGATCGCTTGATAGACGTTCTACCTATACATGTAAACTAATCCTTTCAGACCTTGACCTTTGGTCTCACCGGCTTCTCAAAACCGGTGACAGGGAGGCCGTCTCCTCATGGTGGTCTTTCCTCTCTGCTCGATGTTCTTTGCCTATGTAACTCTGTAACACAGCTTGCTGTGACTCTTTTGAGTAATATATTCAGGTGGGGGAGCTCCCCCCGATGATTCTCATACAAGAAAATGATGAGCTAACTTTAGCATATTGCTTGCATCCGACATGTCGTCAGCCTCGCAGAGCAGTGTCGAGTAGACGTATCGGCTCGGAGTGGCGGTCGCCGAAGTACTCCGGGCGAAGATGGCCTCGCCTTGACCGATGTTCTTTTGGCCACAAAAATACGCACGTAGTACAATCCAATTGATTTCGCTGAGACACGCAAGTGCGAGGCAACACGCTGACACTAGAAGAAAAAGGGGCTTCCGTTCGGGCCTGGCCAGCCTATTAGTCCCGGTTCTTCCATTAATCGGGACCAATGGATGCATTTTCCCGGTTCGTGAGCCCAGTGGGCCGGTCGGGGCCCCGTGTGCATTGGTCCCGGTTCGTATGGACCCATTTGCCCCGGTTCTAGGAACGAATCGGGACCAATGGGCCTCGCTCCTGGCCCACAAACATTTGTCCCGGTTCGTGGCTGGAACCGGGACAGAATCCTGGGCTTTAGTCCCGGTTCCAGCCACGAACCGGGACAAATGAGTTGCCTATATATACCCCTTCACCGCAGCAGAGCACTCCACATTGCTCTGTTTTTTCTGGCGGGCGAGGAGAGGGTATTTGGGTGCTCTAGCTCACCTCCTATGCACACGAGTTGTTCAATGAAATACCCGAGCCACGCTAGTTAAGCTTTCTCCTCACGAAACTCGACCTCCAAGTTCCATTTTCCCCGAGATTTGTCTAGGTTTAGCTGTCTGTCACGTCTCGTCCCCGTCTCATCGCCGTCGATCGCCCGCGCCGATCTCGTCGCCTGCACCGCCGTGGTGAGCCTCTTATCTTCTTCCGAAAGAAAAAAATTCTTACTTTAGATAGATACTTGTCTAATTTTCGTACTTTTATTATTGCTTGTTATTATATAGTGCGATGGTTTTGGCATCCGTCCCCGTTGGCCCTCGTCCTGGCTATGATTCGGATGTGGTATATATTATCTTTTATAACTACTTGGTTCATTTATTGTTTATGACAATTATGCCCATTAATTTGACATAGATTTTATTTATGTAGGAGGTAGTTGAACCAAAAATCCCAACCGACCCTATTGTCGAGAGGTTAAATTTAATTGAAGAAGAAAACAATTACCTGAAGGAAAAAAGAAAAAAATTGAGGAGGAGAAGATGATATTGGAGTTGCATGTTGCGGATGTCGTCGATGATCACAAGATCAAGATGGATGCAATGCGGTTGAAGATTAGAAAGAATAGAAAATATGCCATTCATACCAAGGCTTGGTATCATTATGCCGTTGGATCAATTTTTACCTTGGTTGTGATTATAATCGCATTTGTTGTTGCATTGAAAGGTTTTACATAGTTTCAATGTATGGTTTATCTAGATGCTCTGGAGAGCTATATGTTGTTCAATGAGAACTATGTATGTACTTTGTTTTAATGTGATGATGAACTTCTATTAATTTGGTCACTTGTCTATTCATGAGAGCTATATGTACTAAATTGATGATGTGGCTTTGAATGGTGCATTTTGAACACAAAAAAAGTATGGAGTTCAAATAAGTTCAAAAAATGAAATCCCTTTGTAACTTTAGTATGAAACCCTGATACTTCGAAAAAGATTGTCCGTTTTGTACACGAAATACATCCAGTTTTTGCCATAAGCCTCTCTACTTTCTTGCACATGCTATGTGGTTGAAATGATGATACCATGCCAACTTTCAACCTTTCCAGAGTTCCTTTGTAGTGCTTTTCAATTTCAGGGTCTTATAGCTCAAAATAATCAGTAAATGCATGAAAAATAACAAATGAAGTCAGAAAGGGTTGAAAATTGATGATGTGATTTTGAATGGTGCATTTTGAACACAGAAAAAGTATGGAGTTCAAATAAGTTCAAAAAATGAAATCCCTTTGTAACAGACGAGTTTCCGTATGAAACCCTGATACTTCGAAAGAGATTGTCCGTTTTGTACACGAAGTGCATCTAGTTTTTGCCGTAAGTCTCTCTAATTTCTTGCACATGCTATGTGGGTGAAATGATGATACCATGCCAACTTTCAACCTTTTCAGAGTTCATTTGTAGTGATTTTCAATTTCAGGGTCTTATAGCTCAAAATAATCAGTAAATGCATGAAAAATAACAAATGAAGTCAGAAAGGGTTGAAAATTGATGATGTGGCTTTGAATGGTGCATTTTGAACACAGAAAAAGTATGGAGTTCAAATAAGTTAAAAAAATGAAATCCCTTTGTAACACATGAGTTTCTGTATGAAACCCTGATACTTCGAAAGAGATTGTCCGTTTTGTACACGAAGTGCATCTAGTTTTCGCCGTAAGCCTATCTACTTTCTTGCACATGCTATGTGGATGAAATGATTATACCATGCCGACTTTCAACCTTTTCAGAGTTCATTTGTAGTGCTTTTCAATTTCAGGGTCTTATAACTTAAAATAATCAGTAAATGCATGAAAAATAACAAATGAAGTCGGAAAGGGTTGAAAATTGATGATGTGGTTTTGAATGGTGCATTTTGAACATAGAAAAAGTATGGAGTTCAAATAAGTTCAAAAAAATGAAATCCCTTTGTAACAGACGAGTTTCCGTATGAAACCGTGATACTTCGAAAGAGATTGTCTGTTTGTACACGAAGTGCATCTAGTTTTGCCCGTAAGCCTCTCTACTTTATTGCACATGCTATGTGGGTGAAATGATGATACCATGCCAACTTTCAACCTTTTCAGAGTTCATTTGTAGTGCTTTTCAATTTCGGGGTCTTATACCTCAAAATAATTAGTAAATGCATGAAATATACGAATTTCAGGGTCTTTCAGCAAAAAGAATTATCATAAAATAAAATAAAATAGTAATTTGAAACAAAAATTATCAAAGTATTTTCTGTCGAAAACATTATAAGCAACCTCTAAAATTTATGAAACTAAAATTATATAAGATTGATGCAACTAAAATTATCAAAGTATTTTCTCTTCAAAATCATTAAAAGCAAAAAGAATTGTCGTAAATAACTTTTTTTGTTATAAACTTTAATAGCAAAAAGAATTATCATAAAATAAAATAAATAAGTAATTAGAAACAAAATAAAATGAAATAAATAAGTATTTTGTTGTAAGTAGAAACAAAAAAAAATAAACAAAAAAGAAAACAAAAAAACTGAGAAAAAATAAAAAATTTGCCACCTACTGGGCCACCACGGCCTGAATACGACTAGAAACACATCCATGGGCTAGGATTCAGGCCCGCAGAAGGGCCAGTAGGCCCATCAGGCATAGCAGTCACAATTAGGCCCGTAAGTCTGCAATGGAGAGGAGCTCGAGAGGGGTGCGACAGTGGGGCTTATAAACCACTGCGCGCCCCTCTCGACTAGCGAGGTGGGACTAAACTCGCACCACCACCCCGCTGTGCAAGGCCTTTGGTCCTGGTTCGTGGCACCAACCGGGACTAAAGGGGTGCATAGGTTCCGGTTTGTGGCACCAACCGGAACCAATGCCCCCCTTTAGTCCCGGTTGGTGCCACCAACCGGAACCAAAGGCCGCCGCTTCCCGCCCTTTGGGCTGCTGAAAAGAGCCCTTTGATCCCGGTTGGTGGCACCAACCGGGACTAAAGGGTGGCATTGGTCCCGGTTGGTGCCATGAACCGGGACCAATGCTTCGTATATATAATAAAACACTTAGCAGTTTCTGCAAAAATCACTTCTTCTCCGCCCCGACGCCCCACTCTGCTCCTCGTTACCGTCGCCGCCGATCCCCTGCCCCGACGCCGTCAGGCTGCTCCACCTCACCGTCACTGCCGAGCCCTGCCCCGACGCCGTCCGGCTGCTCCACCGCGTCATCGCCGACGCCGTCGCCACTGCCCTCTGCTCCCACGTCGCCGCCACTCCCTGCGCCCCTACTCGCCCCGACACCGCCCGCCGCGCGCCCCTGCCCGCCCTGACGCCACCCGCCCTGCTCCTGCCCCGTCGCCGCCGTCTGTGAGCACCGCGCCCCTGCCGGCTCCGCCGCCGCCGTGCTTTTTAGTTATATATGCTACTTTTTACATGTTTTTAGATGTTTTTAGATTTTCATATATCTATGTATGTATTTTTTACATGTTTTTTGTATGTATGTATGTATGTATTTTTTTCAATTGTAATGTGCATGATGTTTTAAAAATACATATATGCAAAAGTTAGATTTTTAGAAAAGTTTTATCTATATATGTTCTCTGATTTAGTACATTAATTTTAGGTTAGTTTCATTTTTAGAAAAAATTTGTATATTAGGAAGAAGGAAGAGAATGAAGAAGGAAGAAGGAAGAAGAAGAATAAGTTTTATATATGCAGAAGTTACATTTTTAGAAAAGTTTTATATATCTAGCTAGGAAAGGAAGAAGAAGAAAAAGAATGAGAGGCAAAAGGAAAATAAGAATAGAAAGAAAGGAGAAAAAGAGGAGAAATAAATAAGAAGAGGAAAAAGAAGAAAAAGAAGAGGAGAAGAACAAAAAATAGTCCATTTTTTCTTCTTCTCCTCTTTTTTCTTCTTCTCTTTTTTCTTCGATCTTCTCCTCTATTCCTTTCTTCTTCTCCTTTTTTTTCGATATACCCCCTCCCCGATAACATTATTTTCCCATATATGTATGTCGTCATTGTCGATATAAGCGGCACCCTCCCGGATAACTTCGACATGAGGGGCGGTCGATATATATATATATACCCCCTCTCGACCGTGATAACTTATACCACGGGAACACCCCCCCGGCCCTCTCGCTCGACCAAAACTCCCGAGGACACCCAAACCCTAGAAAATAACGATGTCGGTCTCCTACCCCCTCCCACCGCGCCCCTACCCGATCGATACACTCTCTTGAGGCCGCCCAAATTTACCAAGTTAGAAGAGCGTTGTCGTCGAGGCCACCCCAAACCCTAGAGAAGCGTCGAGGCCAGGCCACTAATATGATTCCTTATTGTGCTTAGCTAGCTAGTTCAACGTTTGCCACTAATATACCCATCTGTCATGTTTGAATAATAATTGCCATGTTGTAAATATTTGCAAAAACTATGGATCCGCACCCCCGAGACAAAGCAAAAGAAGCGGTGTTGGGGGAGATAATCGCACACGGAAGTGATGCCGTCTTGTCGTTTCTCAACGTCACATGCACCGATGGTCTGGAAAGACAGGATGAAGAAGCAGGCTACGACGATGATCAAACAATGGAGGAGGAAGGACACCGTGATGACGGCTCCGGTGACCGAATGGAGCAGGAAGGACACCGTGATGACGGCTCCGATGACCGAATGGAGGGGGAAGGACACCGTGATGACGGCTCCGGTGACCGAACGGAGTCTGGCCAGGTATATATATTAATTAATTAAGCATGTGCTGACTATAGCTAATTGATGCATTAATTGTTTTTGGTATGTACACATATTAATTAACTCCTTTTTCTTCTTTTCTAGCCCTCCAGATCGAGCAACACTTCGGTAACGAAACGAGCCCCAAAGAGAAAGTTGCGCGCGGATGAAAGGTACACGATCATCGAAATTGATCGCGCTAGCCAACCGATTGAACCCCTCCGGACCAAGCAAAAATTTAATGCTCAGTGCGGGGTTCTAGTTAGGGAAATGATCCCGATCAACATCGAGCAATGGTTGAAGCCTAAGGATAAAGACTCTCAGGTGTCTTATGTCAGCGATAGGCAGAAAGCTGATCTTTGGACCGCGCTGCAGGAAAATTTCACTTTCCCACCAGAGGAGGATGCGGAGAATCCAGTTAAAAAGCCCATGATCAAGGCTTATGATCCTAAGAAGATGGCTGAGCTATTTAGGAGGTGGAAGAATGAGCTGAAATCATCGTTTGTCGACCAAGACAAAACTCCAGAATTCATTGGCCGATTTGAGAAGATCAAAGATCAGTGACCCGCATTTGTCACCAAAAATAAATCACAGAGAGCAGCGAAGATGTCAGCGACAAACAAGAAAAATGCTGCAAAGAAGAAGCATCACCATCGCACGGTGTCAGGTGGCTACCGTTGTGGGACAAGGCTGAGAATGACCTCATTGATAAAGGGATCGAACCAGAGACGCGACGCTGGCCAGACCGTTGCAGGACTTGGTTCTTCGGGGTTGGGGGAAAATTGGACCCTGTAACAGGGAAGTGCGTTTGGACCAATGAGCAGCTGAACACACCCATCAAGAAGCTTCAGGAGTATATCGAAAAGGCACATCATGGGACGTTTGTTCCGGATAGAGAGAACGACGTGCTCCCTTTCGGGAATCCTGAGCACCGCAGACGGACCCAAGGCACGCCAGGCTCCCTTTCGTGGAAGGCTGGATTTCCCGACGCAGGCGGTTACAAACCCTGGGAGAGGAAGAAGAAAAAGGAGTTGACCCTACTACAGGCGCTGCACGCAAGGGTACAAGCGCTAGAGGAACGAGTCGAGGCCCGCATCATGCGACCTGCCGAAGCTACACCCGAAGCTACACCGCCATCTTAGCGGAGAAGCAACATGGCTTCCACGGAGCTGCTTGAGGAGCCTGTCTTCATGGCTCCTGCTAGCTACCCCGTGGATGCTATCACGGAGTCTCAGAATTGCCACCTTATAATGCAATGGATGGAATTGAAAGTCAAGGCGGCTGTTCGCTCTGTTGCACCTCCTGAACCTGCCGCAACTTTTCACTGCCGGCCGATTCCAGAAGGATATGCTAGGGTGATGGTGGATGAAATCACAGAAGGATTTGAGGACCTCCAGCTTGACCACCCTACGGGTGACGGGGAGACTCGACTGGGTTCTTGTCTGAAGACTCCATGCCTATGGCGGAAGGAGATCATCAACCTTCCGAACTGGACGCCTCCTCCTCCTCCTCCTCCTACGGCGAGTCAGGGCACTCCGCCTCCTCCTCTGGCGAGTGATCAGGGCACTCAGCCTCCTTCTCCGGCGCGTGGCGGCACTCCGCCTACTTCTCCGCCTGCGCCGGCGCGTCCGAGCAGCCACCAACCTCCTCCTTCTTCGCCTCGCCAGCAAGGGCATAGGAGACCCACCGCCGCCCCGGCTGCTCCGGCGCGTCGTAGTCCTCCTCCTTGTAAGGAAGGAAAGAAGACAGCCGCAGCTGCTCCGTATGCTCCGGCGTCTAGCAGTACATCCAGAGGCGGGAGGCAATACAGATTTGGTCCTTCTCTGAAGACTCTAGAGAAGTTACCATACGAGATGACCCCGTAGGAAAACGAAAGATCGTGCGACACGAAGTGAGTAACTTCTTTGAAGGGGTGAAAGCAAAGAAACATCCACCTCCGGAGGAGATGGTAGATCCGGTGAAAGCGATGCACACTCTGGAATCCCTGAAGAAACCACCAAAGTCTCCGCCGAAAGGCAACTATGAGCGCATTATTGAAAGGTCATTTATAGAAGCGGAGCAGTCGGGAAGTACTGTCAGTAATCAAAGGTTAGCGGAATGATGAGCTGGGAAAAAAATTGCCCAGCTAGGCGAACAACCGAACGAATCGTTCCCCCCGCTCAAGGTGTCTAGCGATATCGTCGCTAACGATACGAGGATGGTGCCCGGTTATAACAATCTTGATGATTACCTGCCCGACGATGTACATTATGAATTCTTGGAGGTGTAAGATCACAGATACGAGTACGGGAAGCCTCTCGTCAAAGATTAAAGGTCTCTAACAACGATGATGCAAAGATTCCATGATTGGTACATGAAAACCTGCAGAGAGTCTGGGGGAGGAATACTTTGACGCTGTGAGTTAAAGAGGAGCATGACCTCATTGGAACTGATCTGTTGAATGTTCCATTTGAGGAGTTCTTCCAGTTTTTCAATCAGAGGGCCCTCGATAAATTAACGATCACTTGCTACTGTCTGTAAGTACTACTTCTGTCATTAAGTCTATATATATAGGTCAGCTCTTTCATTGCATGTATTTATAATTATCCTCACTATATTATTCAGAGTGGAGATCGCCGAATTGAAGAAAAGACAAGTTGGTGATATTGGGTTTATTAACACAAATATCATAGATGCATATTCGGTTGAATTTAAGAAAAAAGAAACCAAGGCCAACTTGCTACGATCGTTGGTATTAAATCAAAACAAAGCTATAATACTCTTTCCTTACAACTTCAAGTGAGTGTTACTTTCTTGTGCATATTCGGTTTCCCTTATTAGTCGAGGTTATAGTAATCTAATTGATCAGTTATGCATGCGTGCGCAGGTTCCACTATATTCTCCTAGAGATTAAGCTCGAGCAGGGACTAGTAACCGTCTTAGACTCGAGACGAAAAGATTCCAAGGAGTATGCGGACATGACTGAAATTCTCGAGAAGTTAAATCGATCATTATCGCACCATATCGGCAACTTTTTCACTTCCTGATATCAAGTAATTCTTTTCTTTGTCTGGCAGGGTTTGGAAAAAATTCACCTCAAAAGCTCCAGGACTACCGAAGAAGTTGGAATTTAAACTCGCGAAAGTAAGTACTACTAGCATGTTCCGCGCATCTCCTAGTGATTCAAGTGCTAGTTTCATCAGTACCATTTTAGCATGCTTGCATGTCAGTTTGATTGACCTCTATTTCTTGTAAAGTGGTTGTGGCAGGAAGTCGGGAATAATTACTGTGGATAGTACGTTTGCGTGTCCATCCGCCACACGACCTGTGAGCGGGGCTACACGAAAAAAAATATGAAGTGCGTAAGCAATAATATTCAGAATTTAACTTTATTTACCATCTTTTGTGTTGAGTTTCATTCACTCATATATATGTATTGACCCCCGTCTTCAAATTAGATGTTTCGTATGCGGGATGAACTCCTAGCACCAGATCGCATGCGAGGAATTCAAGAGGAATTTGCGGCATTCTTTCTTGACCACGTGATCGATAAAGACGGGGAATACTATGTGGACCCTGTGTTCGTATATAATTCGGGGATTATATTGTAAGAGATCTTATATTGTAAGAGATATACGAAAACTTGTTGTTCGACCAATCTCTCGGAGAAGGAGAAGTTGATATCACTTCTCTCTGTATGCATATGTTCATGACGATCTTCTGTTTCCTTCATTTTTGCTTACTAGCTAGCGTGTCGAGTGCTCTCTATAGGTATAGTATGTAGCGTCGATGAAGCACGGAGATAAGAGAGGACAATTCTCTCTATTAATTAATTAGCTACCTAACACAATATATGAAACACCTTAATTAACCATACAAAACCCCCAACCCCCCCCCCCCCCCCAAAAAAAAAAAAAAAACCCTAGCCCCTGAACAGCTGACGTGTGGATGCCTATTGGTCCCGGTTGATGCCACCAACCGGGACCAAAGGGCCTCCTGCCTGGGCACACCGCATCGGCCACATGGAGGCTCATCTGTCCCGGTTCGTGTAAGAACCGGGACTAAAGGCCAAGGGCATTAGCAACGACCTTTTTGTCCCAGTTCCCAAACTAGGACAAAAGGCCCTTACGAACCGGGACAAATGGCCCTTTTTCTACTAGTGTGATTGAATCCCCTGGTGATGCAATAGTATTCTAGTACTCCCTCCATAAACAAAATATGAAAGTGTTTAGATCACTACTTTTCCCTCTGTAAATAAATATAAAAGGGGAGTGTTTAGATCACTAAAATAGTAATATTTTTTTGATAAAAGAGAGCTTGCCTCTCCGATTTCATATAAAGAAATCAACCGTTCACAGACTCCAGGACTTACAACGCAACAGGGGGGCAATCTGACGATGATAAGTTGGAGAGGGGAGCCATCCCTCCCTCCCTCCCACATACCATCTTGTCAGGATTGGCAGAACCCTAATGCCAAGCAACGCTAAGGAAACCCAACACAACTAGTCTTCGAGTTATTACTAGCTATTACATAACTGGGATAAAGTCATAACCAACAAGGATAGAAGTTCAAACCGCAACCCAAAAGGAGAAGAAAGGAGAAAAGAAGAAGAGCGAAAAGGCAGCACAGAGAAGATGAGCTTCAGCGTAGTTTGATCATCAGGAGCCTCCAAGTCTTGGAACTCCAGACGCCCATCCACACGTCGCCCTGAAGATCTCCGTGGACGCCCGCTCAACTTGATTTGTGACCTCCTTCATGTGATCTATTCTTTCTTGGTTTTTCTGCAACACACACCATTCATGCAAGTTCTTAATAATCAGATTTACAGGAACACAGGGGTCACTAACCGTGTGATTATCAAAGACTAATCTGTTTCTCAATTTCCACATCGCTGAAATACCAACAGTCATAGGGCTCTTATCATTCTTCTAGAATTTAGTTAGCCATCTGCCAAATATGTCATTAATTCTTTCTGGAACATCATGTATATTAAAGGAGCATTTCATAACCATCCATAACATTTTAGCCATAGAATAGTGTATGAATAAATGTTCAACATCTTGCTCCCTCCCACAAAAGGAGCATTTTGTATCACCCTGCCATCCTCTTTTCTTTAAATTTTGTTTGGTAAGAGTACTTTTCCTCAGCAGTAACCATATAAAAACTTTAACCCCAGGGGGCATTTTCACTTCCCACAGAAATTTGTATGGGTACTGCATTCCATTTTGAATCATGTATCTATAGGACGTTTTGACAGTGTATTTCCCATCCCTGGATAAGTCCATTTTATCTTGTCTTGGGATTCATCAAGTGTCACACTCTCACATGCATCTTTTATATGTTCCCATAACATCAAAGACTCTCCACACAAATATCTTCTAAAGCTAATTTTATCTAGTCCTTTTTTCCAAAACACAGGCCACGGATTTCTCTTTATCAAAACATATATTATAAACGCGCAAGTAACTATTTTTAAAGCTTTGGGGCCAATCCACTAATCTTCCCAGAATCTGGTATTTTTCCCATTGCCAATTTCAAATTTACACAAGGAGAAGAAAATCTTTTTGTGTTTCAGCACCCCCCCCCCCAAATTGTGAGTCCCCCTTTTTACTTTTCACACTGGTAAGGCAATTCTCTTTGATATATTTTTTCCTCAGGATCCCCTGCCACACCCTCTGTGTTATAAATTTTCCACCGCCATTTACACAGGAGAGCTTTATTCATAAGAGCTAAATTATGGATACCTAAACCACCCATATCTTTTGGTTTACAGAACTCTTCCCATTTCACCACGTGATATTTTTTCGTATCATTACTTTCCTGCCACAACAGCCTAGCTCTGAAAAAGTTCATTCTTTTTTCAACTCCCATTGGCAACCCATAGAATGACATCATAAAGTATGGAATCCCAGTCAATGAGGATTGAATTAAGGCCAGTCTACCAACACTAGCTAATAGCCTTCCTTGCCAGGTCCCACATTTTCCCTCCATTTTATTTTCAGAAGGTTTCCAGTCCTTATTCCTAATTCTTTTCTTATTTATTGGGAGGCCTAAGTACTTCATTGGTAACTCACCCACAGGGCATGTGAAAATTCTGGAGTATTCCTGTTTTTTTCTTCAGCTGCCCCAAATAGGAAAATCTCACTTTTTTGAAAATAGATTTTCAAACCAGACATTTGTTCAAAGAGACATATTATGTATTTTAAATTGCAGGCACTTTCATAATCATCTAGCAGGAGAACGATAGTGTCATCTGCATATTGTGGCATATTAATCCCCCCTATATTATCAGCCAACAAACCTTTGATCAGCCCCGCTTTTCGTGCATTATCCATCAGGATAGCTAAAGCATCAGCTGCTAGGTTAAACATTAGGGGGATAGAGAATCCCCTTGTCTTAGCCCTTTGTGGGTCTGAAAATAAGGCCCATAATTTTCATTGACTTTGACACAAACACTGCCACCTCTAAAATAGTAATCTAAACACTCTTATATTTCTTTACGAAGGGAGTACAGGACAACTTGAATACTTGATGGATTGTTGCGAGATGGAAGTCCCACACAGACGCGGGGACCGGCTGGGGCGGCGACGGCCGCACCCGTCCGTGCACGGCAACCAGGAATGCTGCTCCCTAGCTAACTTGGTAGCTGCGACACTCTTTCTTGGTGGTTCCCAACTGCTAGATGCGCTGCTGATGCTGCCATGGTGGATTTGTCCGTTGCTCAGTGGAGATGTGGGGAAGATATGGGCTTGATATGCCTGTTGCTTTGGCAGCTACTAAGAGCACATCAAGCGTGGTGATGTCCAACTTTTTTGTTCAGCAGCGCTGTCCGTCTGTGTGGTGTTAGACGAGGGAAAAGTCCAAAATAAACCTAAAAGTTGTAGATGAAAGCTAAATCATGCTCCAAACTTCAAATCCCTGAAATCAGCACACCAACTATCTTATCTTGGTGTATTATGAACATTGAGCGTGTTTCAAACCAGCAACAGCCAAGGATCCTGGGTTTGAGTTGCCACATCGACAACCCTTGTTTGGGAACACGCGTAAGGTTTAAAATAGACTAGGGTCAGAGAGTTTCGTGAGCAAATTTTAGGGATTTGAAGTTTCACGGTTTGATTTAGTTTTCATCTACAAGTTCAAGATTTATTTTAGACTTTCTGCCCGGCCTCATCCTAGTGTTGTTTGGAGCGCCGCTCATCTGTCAGAGATGCCTGGCCTTGGTCTGATCTAGGGGCGGTTGCGCTCGGTGCAGGTGTGGACACCAATGGTGATATGTCTTTCATGCTTCAGTTTCGCCATGTCGCCCACTTGGCTGACATGCATGGGAAGTGTCGGAGTAAATAGCCATGGGTAGCCTAGCCGGCTTCCCCTGGCCCTTCTAAAAAAATTACGAGCCCGTCCGGCTCTCAAGAATCCAAGGCATGGGGCCGCCTTCCCCTTGCTGGCTGTCACCCAGGCCGGCTTTCGGAAGGCGACCCGACTTTAGCCCTCATGAAGAAAGCCATGGGAGGGCCGACTTCGAGAAGCCGGCCGCGAGGAGGCCGACTCCAAGAAGCCGGCTCCCATAAAGCGGTCGAGACCGTACCCTCAAAGTTTGCATCCACCTAGCGGCGATGTGACGGGGCATGGCTACAGTGAAGCCTGCCACCCCCGAATCCCGGAGCACGCCTGGCATAGTGCGCCGTACGGAGTGGGCATGACCCGTCCGGCGCGGCACTGTTACCATGTTGACCCTGACGTCACCCACGATGGGCCGCCAGCGCGGCCCACGGGCGGTGGGCCCCTTCGGGCAGAGAGACGCCCGAAGGCTGCCTGGCCTCCCCCAGTCGGCCCGAGACGGGGCCGGCTCCCCGCAGCCGGCTCGCTTCCCCCCTCGAAGGAGACGCCCCATTAAGAAGACAAGACGCGGTAAGGCTACAGTGATCGTCCGCCGGACGGCTGCACTGTAGGCACACTTACCTCGACGAAGCCCTCGTCATCAGGTTGAGGCAATAGTAACCAGCCACTGACAAGACCCTTGGTAGTGGGGCCTGCCTGTTGCCAAGGAGTTGGCAGCCGGCGGGACCCACCAGCCGGCGGGTCCAGCAGTCGGCGCAGAAGCCGGCGAGCGCAGTCATAGACGGCTGGGCCCCGCGCCCAGTCGAATTACCATTGTACCCCCGAGGGGTAGGCCTATATAAACCCCCCGGGGCACCCATGCAAAGGGTAGGAACCCCCAGCTAGTTTTAGACACCACACACAAGGAGAAGAAGCAAGCTAGCCGTGCCCTTCTTCCTCCTCCCACCGAACAGCTCAAGGAGCATTGTGTAGCTACTTGTCCATCTAGTGATCATGCGGAGACCCCGCAGAGCAGCAGTAGGGGTGTTATCTCCACAGAGAGCCCCGAAGCTGGGTAAGATTCACCGGCGTGCATGTCTTCGCCTCATCCCGTTTCCAGGCACCGGTGATGTCTTACTGGCTCCCACAATGATAAGCCACCCGTTGGCATATGTCGCACCTACCACCCGACATTTGGCGCCCACCGTGGGGCCAGGTGCACCGTCGTCCGGAGACCTGTTCTGGACGGGAACCCTCTTCCTCCCCAGCGAGCGTAGCCAGCCCGGCACGCCCGATGGTGCTTGCCACGACGCGCTGCAAGGCGTCACCAGCATCTGCGCGGCGAGCAGCCTCACCAATCTCCTCGAAGAAACCCTCATCTCCGACGAGCTCACCTCCTATGCGGGCACCGACCACCTCGCCAACCTCCTCGGCCAGCTCCATGTCTCCAGCGAGCCCGCTGTGGATCTGGAGTCGGTTGGCTCCACCGACCCAATGCCTGTCGACTCCGACACGGCCTCCTTCGACACCTTCCCCACCAATGTCGCGATCTACAACGACCCACTCCCTCGGACCGACGGCCGCGATGCCGTCACCACCGAAGTGATGGTCGTCGGCCACGGCGGCCTGGCCGACAAGAGCGCCCACGACGCCCCGCACGCGGCGGCCCACGACTTGTCCACCCCCCTCCCGGCCGATGCCGACGACGAAGCAATGGAGGCGCGCTGCCCCGCCCTCCTCGCAGAGGGCCGGAGGTTGGCTTCCATGAGACGCCTCACTGAGGCCGACCAGCGTGAAGCTGACCGCGCCGCCTTCGGCATGCCGGCCCCGGGCGGGCCAAGCCGGACCGGCATTGTCAAGCAACATGGCGCCGTCATCGCCGACATGCTGGGAGTCGACCGTCCGGTCTATGCCACTCCGCTCGAGAACCTGCGTGCCGCCCAGGCGGCCGTGGACGAGTTGGACGGCTTGGAGGCCGAAGAACTCCCCCACATGACCCGGCGCATCCAGCAACTGATTGACGTGGCCGCACGGCGGCACGAAGCCGACGCCTGCGTGGGAAGCTCTCCCCCGCGCCGAGATCACGGCGCGACGTCCCTGACACCGACTACGAGCAACGCCCGCGCGCGGCGCGGGAAAGAGCCGGCGGCCAGCCGAAGCCGGACCCGAATCTCCATCGAGCGAGACGCGGACGGCCATCCCCAAGCCATGGAATGACGGGGCAACCCGCCTCCGCCTCGACCCCGTGGAGAGAGATATCCCACCCCGCCGCCAGTGACGCACCCGACTCTCAGCGGCCGACTAGGTCGCCGCGAAGGAGTCGGCGAGAACGACGCCCGCCATCGGATCGACCGCCTGGCGCGATCCCTGGCGCTGGAAGAAGAAGACGATGTCAGCCTGCCTTGTTTCAGCCCCCGCATCCGCGACGAGCCTTTCCCCAAAGGTTTCTCGCTCCCAAGAGACATGCCCAAGTACAACGGCTCCGTGAAGCCGGAAGATTGGTTGATCGACTACTCCACGGCGGTCAGCATAGCCAACGGCAACCGGCGCGTTGCCGTGAAGTACGTGCCCCTCATGCTGCAAGGCACGGCGCGGACCTGGCTCAACAGCCTCAAGCCTCTCAGCATCAACAGCTGGCTAGATTTCACTGAAGCTTTCATCTGCAACTTCACCAGCACCTACAAGCGGGCCCCCAAGCCCAGGCAGCTCTCCCTGTGCGTACAGGGCCTAGCCAAGTCCACTCGCGACTACCTCACACCTTGGGCCGAGCTCCGCAATTCTTGCGAGGGGGTGCACGAGGTGCAAGCCATCGAATACTTCACTGCCGGGTGCCGAGAAGGTACCCTCCTCAAGCACAAGCTCCTCTGCGACGAGCCGACTACCCTTGACGAGCTTCTGGACATAGCAGACAAATACGCCACAGCCGACTCTTCGATGAAGACCGAGCTCCGGGTAGACGCGTCTGGGAAAGTACTCAACCCGACGCCCAAGACGCCGGCAGGGGATTCTGGCCGACGCCCACACCCGAACGACCACAAGCGCAAGGGCCCTGCGCCGCCTCCTGCTAGTCGGCAGGTGGCCACGGTCGAAGAAGCGCTGCCTGAAGGGCGACCTGCGCCCAAGAAGCCCAAGGGCGGCCGGCCGGCTTGGCAACCGGCTTTCTCCTACGAGCAAACTCTCGACGCCCCGTGCAAATTCCATAGCGGCGCGAAGCCGTCCAACCACACAACCCGGAAGTGCCATTGGCTCACCCGAATCTCTAAAGGCGAGGGGCTCGCGCCGCCTCCGCCTGCCGGCCCGCCACCTCCGGCTCCGCCGCCTCCGGCCGCTCGGCCCGCAGTCGGAGCCGTGCACGGCGAATTCCCCGACGAGCAAGCGACCTACATCGTCTTTACAAGCCAGCTTGAAGACCGGCGCGGCAAACGCCGAGAGCACCAGGAAGTTAGCGTGGTCGCTGCCAACCCCGCCGGACACATGCATTGGTCAGAAAAACCCATCAGCTGGAGCCGGGCCGACCATCCAGAGGTGATGCCGTCTCCCGGCTCTTATGCGTTGGTCTTGGAAGCCACCCTCGCGACGGACGGATGCGCTGCCCGCTTCTCCCGCGTGCTGATAGACGGCGGGAGCAGCATCAACATCCTGTACCGTGACACCCTGGAGAAGCTAAATGTTAAGACGAAGCAGCTCATGCCTACTCGGACAGTGTTCCATGGCATCGTACCCGGCTTGTCCTGCGTCCCCATTGGCAAGATCAAGATTGATGTACTCTTTGGGGACAAGGAGCATTTCCACCGGGAAGCAATCTAGTTTGAAGTGGTGGACCTGGAGAGCCCCTACCACGCGTTGCTTGGCCGACCCGCCTTGGCCGGGTTCATGGCGGTTCCCCACTATGCATACCTCAAGATGAAGATACCAAGTTCCAAGGGCGTCATCACCATAGCCGGCGATTACAAGAAGTCTTCCAAGTGCGCTGCCGCCAGCAGCCGGCTGGCCGAGTCCCTTGTGATTGTCGAAGAGAAGAAGATGTTGGACCGGGTCGTGGCCATGGCCAGCAAGCAGCCGAACCAGTCCCCCGACCCCAAGGAGTATGATGCCCAAGGATCTTTCCAGCCGGCCAAAGAAACCAAGAAGATACCCCTTGACCCCGAGCACCCCGAGAGGTTTGCCGTCATCGGGGCAAGCCTGAACATCAAATAGGAAGGCGAGCTCGCCGATTTCCTCCATGAGAATCGGGACATCTTTGCATGGTCCCTCAAGGACATGCCGCGTGTTCCGAAGGAATTCGCCGAGCACAAACTACACGTCCGAAAAGATGCGAAACCAGTCAAGCAGCCCCTCCGCCGACTATCAGAGGAAAAGAGAAGGATTGTAGGGGAGGAGATAGCCCGGCTTCTGGCAGCCGGCTTCATTATGGAAGTCTTCTTTCCAGAGTGGCTTGCCAACCCGGTCCTCGTGTTAAAGAAGAACAACAAGTGGCGCATGTGTATTGACTACACAAGCCTCAACAAGGCCTGCCCTAAAGATCCCTTTGCCCTGCCGAGGATTGACCAAGTGATAGACCCCACGGCCGGATGCGAGCTGTTGAGTTTCTTGGATGCTTACTCAGGATATCACCAGATAAAGCTCGATCCGGACGACCGCCTGAAGACCGCCTTCATCACGCCATTTGGAGCCTTCTGCTACCTAACTATGACATTCGGCTTAAGAAATGCCGGTGCCACTTTTCAATGTTGCATGCAGAAGTGCCTCCTCAAGCAACTCGGCAGAAACGCTCACGTCTACGTGGATGACATTGCGGTGAAGACGGAGACGCGCGGCACCTTGCTGGAAGACCTCAAAGAAACGTTTGAGAACCTACGCCGGTTCCAAATCAAGCTCAACCCCGAGAAATGCGTGTTCGGAGTGCCAGCCGGCCAGCTCCTAGGCTTCCTGGTCTCCGAACGCGGCATCGAATGCAACCCGGTGAAGATCAAGGCCATCGAGAGAATGGCGATCCCCACCAAGCTTAGAGACATCCATAAGTTCACCGGATGCTTGGCCTCCTTGAACCGCTTCATCAGCTGGCTCGGAGAGAAAGCTCTCCCCCTCTACCGCCTCATGAAGAAGAGCACTCACTTCGAGTGGAACGACCAGGCCGACCAAGCTTTTCGCGAGCTGAAGAAGATGCTGGCCATGCCGCCCGTCCTAGCGGCGCCGACTGAGAAAGAGCCCATGCTCCTTTACATTGACGCAACCAGCCGGGTGGTCAGCACCGTCATCATAGTCCAACGCCCAGAAAAAGGCCGAGCCCAGCCGGTTCAGAGGCCGGTGTATTATTTGAGCGAGGTGCTGTCCGCTTCAAAGCAGAACAACCCGCACTACTAGAAGATGTGTTACGGCGTGTACTTCACCGCCAAGAAGCTGAAGCCCTACTTTCAAGAGCATCCCGTCACGGTCGTATGCACCGCCCCGCTGGCCGAGATCATAGGCAGCTGGGACGCATCCGGCCAGGTGGCGAAATGGGCCATCGAGCTGGCCCCTTACACGATCTTCTACCAGCCCCGCACCGCCATCAAGTCCCAAGCACTGGCCGACTTCCTCGTCGACTGGGCCGAGACCCAGTACCTGCCGCCGGCTCCCGACTCCACTCATTGGCGCATGCACTTTGATGGGTCCAAGATGCGCACCGGCTTGGGAGCCGGCGTCGTCCTTACCTCTCCCAAAGGCGACAAGCTCAGATACACGCTGCAGATTCACTTTGCCGCCTCCAACAATGTAGCCGAGTACGAGGCGCTCATACACGGGCTCCGGCTTGCCAAGGAACTCGGCATCCGCCGGATCCTATGTTATGGCGACTCAGACTTGGTGGTTCAGCAATCATCCGGCGACTGGGACGCCAAGGATGCAAATATGGCAAGCTACCGCTTCCTGGTTCAACAACTCAGTGGATACTTTGAAGGATGCGAGTTCCTCCACGTACCGTGAGCCGACAACGAGCCAGCCGATGCCCTGGCTCGAATAGGCTCCACTCGGCAAGCAATACCAACCGGCGTCGCTCTACAACGCCTCCTCAAGCCGTCTATCAAGCCGTCTCCAGAGTCCGATTCCATCTTCGTACCGCCTGACCCCGACGCGGCCGGGTCCGGCTCGAAGAACCAAGCAGGCGACCCCGGGACTTCAGTAGTCGGCTCGGGGACTTCGGCAACCGGCTCGGGGACTGCCACACCCGGCTCGGGAACTGCAGTAGCCGGCCTGGGGACTGCACCAACACAACAGCCGGCGGCCGCCTCCAGCATTTCACCACCCAGCCCGCCCACCCTGGTGGCAGTAGCCACATTGGCAGTAGGAGAAGTCGCGGCTCTGTCATGGGCTCAGTCCATCCTCAACTTCCTAGTAAACCAAGACCTGCCGGCTGACGAAACAGAGGCAAGACAAGTCCAACGTCGAGCCGGAGCATACACAATCGTCAACAGAGAACTCGTCAAGCACAGTGTCACTGGAGTCCTCCAACGGTGCGTCGAGCAAGAGAAGGGCATTGCAATCCTGAGAGACATTCACCAAGGAGAATGCGGCCACCATGCGGCTTCAAGATCACTCGTTGCCAAAGCTTTCCGCCATGGTTTCTTCTGGCCGACTGCTTTGGATGACGCCAAAGAATTAGTTAAATATTGCAAAGGGTGCCAACTCTTCAGCTCCAAGCAACACATGCCAGCTTCGGCACTCAAGACCATTCCCCTCACCTGGCCCTTCGCCGTTTGGGGACTGGACATGGTGGGCCCATTCAAGACGGCGCGCGGCGGCATGACGCATTTGCTCGTCGCCGTGGACAAATTCACCAAGTGGATTGAGGCAAAGCCGATCAAGAAGCTGAATGGGCCGACTGCTGTGACATTCATCGCAGACATAACAACTCGGTACGGCGTGCCACACAGCATCATCACCGACAATGGCACGAATTTTGCCAAAGGAGCCTTGGCACGTTTCTGCGCAGCCCAAGGTATCCGGCTGGACTTAGCGTCCGTCGCCCACCCGTAGTCAAACGGCCAGGTCGAGCGAGCCAACGGCCTCATCCTCTCTGGCATCAAGCCCCGACTGGTCGTACCACTGGAGCGTTTAGCCGGCTATTGGCTCGATGAGCTGCCGGCTGTCCTCTGGAGTCTGCGCACTACCCCAAACAAGTCAACCGGCTTCACTCCTTTCTTCCTCGTGTACGGTGCCGAGGCGATCATCCCAACCGACATCGAGTTTGACTCGCCCCGGGTAACCATGTACACGGAGGTGGAGGCCAAGGAAGCATGAGAAGACGGCGTCGACCTGCTGGAAGAAGGCCGGCTGTTAGCCCTCAGCCGGTCTGCCATCTACCAGCAGGGTTTGCGCCGCTACCACTGTCGGAAGGTCAGGCCAAGATCTTTCCAAGAGGGCGATCTTGTGCTCCGGCTGATCCAGCAAACAGCCGGCCAGCACAAGCTCTCGGCCCCTTGGGAGGGCCCCTTCGTCATCAGCAGAGCTCTAGGCAACGACTCCTACTACCTGATCGACGCGCAGAAGCCGAAGGCACGAAAGAGAGACGACTCCGGCAAGGAGTCGGAACAACCATGGAACGCCAACCTCCTTCGAAGATTTTACAGTTGAAATGCAGTATGTATCACGCTAACTTTTGTACTAAATACGAGACAATAGGCCCCCCGAGGAGGGCTCGGGGACTGCCATCTTTTATCTATGAATGAAAAGTATCATGCTTATGACCTTGTCATTTCATTTACTTGTTCCATCCGGCACCGGGTTCGACTAGTCGGCCCGGGGACTGGCTGACTGGAGTTATATTAGAAGTCCTACCCGCGGTCAGAAAAGTAGTGTGCCGACACCCAGGCTTAGCTCTTGCCAAAGTCGCAGTTCGAAGAACCGGCTGTCTGGTTGGCAAGAGTCAAAAGCAGGAAAGGATGCCCACACGAAAAATGGCCAGGGACCAACGGACTAATATAACGAAAGCCGGTTTGCCGGCTACCACCGACCGACTACCAGAGTAGCCGGCCGGCCGGTTTCCATTCACTTCACTTCAATCCAAGAAAGCTCGAGTACTTGCCTCCCCAAAGAGGGAAGGCGGCAAAGGAAAAAGCCTAAGGATAAAAAGCATACGCGAATGGAAACCAAACATGCACATAACAATATTTACATAAAGGACCTCCAGGAGGCCAGCATTCAACATAGTTTGGATAGACCCCCAGTGGGTGGAACTGCGAAAGCTTAATAAAGATTGTTCAAAAGGCAACAAGCAGGAAAAATAAGGACGGCAGGTCGAGCTGGCGGAGCGACCGACGAGCCGGGCTGGTCGGAGGAGACGGTTGTGCCGGCTGAAGGAGTGGCCGGTTGGCGAACCTCGGCTTGATCACCGCCTCCCGCAGAGGGCGCGGTTCCACGCGCCTCATTGCTGGAGGCACGGTCAGCCTGAGGCCGGCCGGTTGTTCCACTAGTCGGCTCGACGTCTTCACCGTCCTCTTCTTCGTCATCCTCGCCCTCGTCGCTGGAGGCGATCTCCTCTGCCGAGTCCTCGCCCACCGCTGGGTTCAGCCCGAACCACTCCTCCGGCTGGGCAACGCCGTCATCATTGATTTCAGGTGCAAAAATGCTGATGTCGGTGCACTCGGCGATCGTGGAAGCACGCTGGGCGATAGCCGGCCGCACCTCCTCCAGCTTCGCGTCGGCCTCCAGCCGCCAAGTGCGCAGCTGGTCCAGGTTCAGCCCTGGGTACCAAGCTCGAACGAACTCCAACGCCCGCCCGGCTCCAAGGCGGGCCGCCGACGCCTTCCAAGATTCAAAGCGACCGACTGCGACCTCCAGCCAGTCGGCGGTCTGGCTTGGGGTGCGGGGGATCGTCTCGCCGGGCCAGAGGGTGGCCAACACCTGCGACCCGGCACGTTGGAGCCGGCGAAGCATCCGGTGAGCCGGCTGCAGCCGTGGTTGGACAGCCAAGAGCTGCTCCTCAAGCGTCCGATTCGGGTCCGACGCGATGTTGACCCCCGCCTGACGGCGCGCCTCGCGATGGGCCTCGATGGTTTGGGCGGCGAAGGAGGATTAGCCGGGAAAGTAGTCTGCACAAGAAAATAAGCAGCAGCACAAGTCAGGCCAAAAACCAGGCGGCAAGGGGCAGGAGAGGAGCGAGGAAGGCAGCTTACCGTCGATCAAGTCCTCGATGCAGCCGAAGCCTTCATACAACGCTCGCCGGGTCTCAGCCCAGCTCGCCGCCTCGGTCTCAAATTCTGCCTTCAGAGCGGCCTCGCTGTCCTGCACTTTCTGCAGGGCCGCCTTGTGGCTCTCCTCTTGGTCAGCCAGCTTCTTGGCCAGGCGGTCACGCTCCTAGACCAAGGCAGCGTACTCAGCATCCTTGGCACGAAGGGCGGCCTGCGCTTCGCTGAGCTCCCTCCTCAAGTCGGCGTTGGCCCCTGAAAGCACGAAAGAAAAAACCAATAAGGAAAAAGTCGTCAAGGAAGATCCGACCCGACTGCTCAGCAGTCGGCCCGAATCTTGGGGACTACAGCCAGTGGGTGCGCCGACGCGCCCCCACAGGAGACAGACAAGATCAAGCACTTACTTCGGCTGTCGACCAGATCGTCGGTCTTCCGACTCAACTCCTGAGCCTGGGAGTTGAAGGTGGCAGCACGGGAGTTATGATATTCCTGGAAGTTCAGACAGGAAGCAAAAATAAGGTAGTCGTCAAGAAAGATCTGACCCGACTGCTCAGCAGTCGGCCCGAATCTCGGGGACTACACCCAGTGGGTGCGCTGTCGCGCTCCCACGGAAGATATCAAGAGACCAAAGCGGCCAAGAATGAAAGACTCACCCGGATGGCGGCCCGCGTCGACAGGAACTCCTGGGTGTACTGCTGCAGCAGGGCGGCCTGAGCTTGAAGCCGGCTCCGGACCTCTTGAGCCGCCACATTTAGCTTGCCAGTCCCCCCGCTGGGAGTCCACTCGGACGTGGCGGTGCTGGCCGCCTCCAGAGCCTCCGCCGACTGGCCGGCGCCTGTAGCTCGGCGCGACTCCGGTGGAGCGGCGGCTCCCCCTGCGCGCCGACGCGTCACCGGCTGTACCTCGAAGCCGGCTCCGTCCTCCGGCTCACCCCCGGCAGGTTCCTCTGGCGCCGCTGACGATTGGCAGCCTTGGCCCGCTCCGGTTGGCGCTGCCGGCGGCGCTCTCCCCGCAAAGACCATGAGGTCCTCCCTCCTCTCCATCAGCGGTGGGTCTTGGACGATTTCCTCCGCCAGGGGCAATGGGGTGTCAGGGGCCACGGCTCGGAGGGGAATGGCAAGCAGCGGAGGCTGGTTACGTGAACCCTCCGCCTCCGTTTTCGCGGTCGCCGCCTCCGCCTGGGCCTTGGCTGCCGTGTCGGCCTGCTCCCTCGCCGCCTGGGCGGCCGCTTTTTCCGCCGCCTCACGCTCCTCCCGCGCCTCACGGGCGTTCCGCTCTGTGGCCTCCCTGAGGTCGGCGCGGGGGTCCATGCGGCGGGAGCCCGAAGACCCTCCAGTCGGCCCAACTACGGAGCCGCCCGGACCCCGCTCAAGGTAAAGCGGCGCCCTGTCCAGCGAGCGGGAAAAGGTTAGGAAGAATGTTCAAACAGGAGAGAACGATGAAGAGCATGCGACCAGGCAATCGACGACTTACGCTGAGACCGCCTGAGGCTGCTTCACCGCCTTGCAAAAGCGGGCCGCTTTCGCGGCCGCCTCATCTCGTTTGGTCGCCGCGGTGGAGGCTTTGGACTTCTTCGGCAGACTGCCGAAGAGGGTTGACGCGGCCCGGCGCTTCTGTGCGCCGCCGCTGGCAGCCAGCGCGGTGGACAAGCCCGCGCCCTGATGGTCGGCCGCCGGCTAGCGACGCGGGGCGACTTCGGCTTCGGCATCATCCGACCAGTCCTCGAAGCTGGCGGTAAGCCCTGTGCCTCAGGGCTCGGCGTTGTCCCCCACGACGGCGTCTTCCATGGCGGTCGCCCCCAAGTCCGGGTCGTCGACGTCGTCCACCGTGCGGTCGGGGACGTACTGGCGTTCTATCCCTGCTGCCCCGGTCGGCGGCGGAAGAAGGGGGTTTTGCTAAGAAGAACCGACCGATCAGAAACCGGCCATCATAAAGCCGGCTACCAACAAAAAGAAGAAAGAGAGGAAAGCTTACCATGGGCGGAGGGTTGGCGCGAGAATACGGCACCTTGCCATATCGCCAGTCCTCGGCGAGCTTGCAATTGGAGATATGATTTACCATGTACGACACCTCTGCATGAGGCATCTCCCTGGTGCTCAGCCGGCTTGGGTCGAAGCGGCCGCTCATCTGACACATCATGTGGGGCCGGCTTTGGAGAGGAAGTATCCGGCGCTCCACGAAGGCGGCCACCAAGTCGGCCCCGCTCAGGCCTTCCGACTGGATCATCACCCGAAGCCGGGAGACGGCAGCGTTCCTGGCCTGAGACAGTGACCTGGACCGGAAACTCCATGAGGGCTGCCTCCCAGCCGGCGGGCCGGCTACGTAAGCCGGCAGGTTGACATGGTCTCCTTGCTGGGCGATGTTCTTCACGTAGAAGTACGACTTCTGCCAGATCTTCACCGACTGGATCAGGGGGATGGACGGGAACGGGTTGTTCTCGCCCGACCTCCTCATGGCGATGAAGGCCCCGCAGGGGGCGGGCACGCCTGCGACGACGGTGCCGAGTTTGCTCTGGAAGAATTCCCCCCAGAGCTCCAGCGTAGGGAGCAGCCCCAAGAAACCTTCGCAGAGAGAGACGAAGGCCGACAGCAGCATCACCGCGTTGGGCGTGAGGTGATGCGGCTGAAGATTGTAGAACTCGAGGAAGGAGCGCAGGAATCCGCTCGCCGGAAGGCCGAAACCGCACAGGAAGTGTGAGCGGAAGACGACCCGCTCACCCTCGTCCGGTGCCGGCGAGATCTCCGTCTCTGGTGCCAGGCGGACCCGCACGAGGTTGGCGTCGGGCAGGCGCCGAGTCTGGCGGAGGAAATCAACATGGTCCTCATGGACGTTGGAGCCATCCCACGAGCTCGACAGCGCCATGGGAGCAAGACGGCAACGAGAGGAAGAAAGGAGGACGAGAAGGGGCAGAGCGAGAGAGAGTGTGCGAGCCTCTGTCTCTCCCCCTCCTCCCCCTACTTATAGGCTCGCGTGGTGGAGCCGAGGAGGCGCGGCGTGGGGAAACGTGGGGATCGATCGTGCCCACTCCCCCACGTCCCGCGTTTATTGCGCCCTAACGGCGAAGTAAAATCGCCACGAGAAGGCGAGCGGTCCACCTGGGCCGCAGAAGATCAGCGTTCGGGCCGAGGCCTAGGAGTGGCGGGCCGGGGCCTGCGGCAGCATCCCGTCGCGCGCGTGCGCTGGCAGGGTCTCGCTGCCATGTGGCCCGCGGGAGGGCCCGCTGTCAGCACGCGGGTCAACCACTTTCCCGCCTGCAAGACGCAGGGCTCCCCGAAATCGGCATACACCAGCAAAGCCGGCTCTTCAGGGTAGGAAGCTGACCAAGCTTCTCGTCCCTTTGTCCGCCTCGAAGCTCGATCAGCTTCAAGGACTACTGTCGGAGTAAATAGCCATGGGTAGCCTAGCCGGCTTCCCCTGGCCCTTCTGAAAAAAATTATGAGCCCGTCCGGCTCTCAAGAATCCAAGGCATGGGGCCGCCTTCCCCTTGCTGGCTGTCACCCAGGCCGGCTTTCGGAAGGCCGCCCGACTTTAGCCCTCATAAAGAAAGCCATGGGAGGGCCGACTTCGAGAAGTCGGCCGTGAGGAGGCCGACTCCAAGAAGCCGGCTCCCATAAAGTGGTCGAGACCGTACCCTCAAAGTTTGCATCCACCTAGCGGCGATGTGACGGGGCGTGGCTACAGTGAAGCCTGCCACCCCCGAATCCCGGCGCGGCACTGTTACCATGTTGACCCTGACGTCACCCACGACGGGCCGCCAGCGCGGCCCACGGGCGGTGGGCCCCTTCGGGCAGAGAGACGCCCGAAGGCGGTCAGGCCTCCCCCAGTCGTCCCAAGACGGGGCCGGCTCCCCGCAGCCGGCTCGCTTCCCCCCTCGAAGGAGACGCCCCATTAAGAAGACAAGACGCGGTAAGGCTACAGTGATCGTCCGCCGGACGGCGTCGCTGTAGCCATGCTTACCTCGACGAAGCCCTCATCATCAGGTTGAGGCAACAGTAACCAGCCACCGACAAGACCCTTGGCAGTGGGGCCTGCCTGTTTCCAAGGAGTTGGCAGCTGGCGGGACCCACCAGCCGGCGGGCCCCAGCAGTCGGCGCAGAAGCCGGCGAGCGCAGTCACAGACGGCTGGGCCCCGCGCCCAGTCGGATTACCATTGTACCCCCGGGGGGTAGGCCTATATAAACCCCCCGGGGCACCCATGCAAAGGGTTGGAATCCCCAGCTAGTTTTAGACACCGCACACAAGGAGAAGAAGCAAGCTAGCCGTGCCCTTCTTCCTCCTCCCACCGAACAGCTCAAGGAGCATTGTGTAGCTACTTGTCCATCTAGTGATCATGCGGAGACCTCGCAGAGCAGCAGTAGGGGTGTTATCTCCACGGAGAGCCCCGAAGCTGGGTAAGATTCGCCGGCGTGCATGTCTTCGCCTCATCCCGTTTCCTGGCACCGGCGACGTCTTACTGGCTCCCACAATGATAAGCCACCCGTTGGCATATGTCGCACCTACCACCCGACAGGAAGAGTTGTCTCCGGCGAGGTGGTAGTCAGTGTTGGTGTGCTCCGGCATCGGTTTTGGCCTTTGTGGTGACCACTCCGGCCTACGACAATAACTTCACCATGGACTATGATGGCCACCGAAAGGTCATCGTGAGGGTTTCTCCCTCTAGATCCGGTGGTTGACTTTCATGAGGAGATGCAAACTATGAATGATGGCCTAACGCAGAGGACTGGTTGTGCAGCCGCAACGGTCGCACATCATATGAAGCTGCTAGAATCGCGGGAAAGTGGTGGCAACCGTTGGGTGGTTGAATCCTTGTTGAAGGCATTGCTCAGTTATGCTCAAACTAGTTCTTCGTGGTGAAACCCTAGATTCTGGCCTTGGGTGGTTGAATCCAGTGATGGCGACGCTTCGGTGTTGCTCCGTTCCTGATAACATTGTTGTTGAGGAACTCGTCGTCCATGTGGTGTATTGAGCAGGGACGAAGCTTTGTTGTTGTTAAATCGGGCCATGGCCCGCCCAGGTTTCTGGGGTTTCTCCTTTATGCTTGTCTCTATAATTCTTAGCCCACGCAGACCAGTTCACCACATTGAGAGTATACATGAGATGAATTTGCACCTAGAGACTAACAACAAGGAAGTGGTGTTGTTGCTATAAGAAAAATAGGAGAACTTGGCTATTGTTGGGCCAAGAGTTGAAGAGATCAAAGTGTTGTTTCAGTTGTTCCAGGATGTTAAGGTATTAAGGGTTAGTCGACCACCGCTCATAAACTTGCTGGAGTTCGGGTAGGAGAAGAACTCTCTAAGGTGTGGCCTATGGTGCCACCGGACTTCATTCCAGATGTGGTCTGAGATGAGATCCCAGACTTCACTTACTAAATAAAGCAACATTAATATGATTCCAATCTCGCTCGAGCGTACACAGCAGGAGCAGCCACCACCAGCCGACATCTCATGCAGGCGTCACACATCGATGACGTATAGATCGGACAATTTCCACGCTGCTAGTAGCACATAATACGCAAGACTTTTCGCACGCGGCACCTTTCTAGACTTTCCCGTTTGCTACTTCCTACGATGCTGCGCCGCTCTCCCTAGCCCTTCGTGCGACCTTTGTTGCGGCACCATCCTCCCTTCCCTCCTGGCATAATTAATGCATTTTATTAGCAATTCAACGTGAAAAAGGAAGGTAAAGAGATATTCTTCCTTGTTGAATCAGCAGGTGTTCATACCTAACGGTTAATATTGTTTTGTTAAGTGCATTTGAGTGTATGAAGTTCATTGAAACAAGGTTGCTTAACATGGTGAAAGATGAGTATCTTGCCAGTAAATGCTTGTTAAAAAATCATTGAAAATAAAAAGGACAAAGTAGTGACTAATGTCTAAAATTTTTGTGCTCTTCTGCAGCCTGTCCCGCCCGACATTTTCTTTGAAGCTCCACCATTGGTAATGAGATAGTTGGTGTGGGTATGGTCGTTTTTGTAGTTTGCTGATCACAGATCTGGTCGTTTTTTCCTCTTTCTTGCCTAAACATAGTTTTGGTCTTATATGACTTTGCTATTTTGCTGGCACATTTTTGTGTGTATGCGTTAGTGTTGGCTATGTGCATCCTAACTATGTAGAGGTCGGATGCATGCTAATTGTGTATGTATCCTCTTGATGCTCCATTTTAAGCCAATAACACCCATCCTTCCTCGAAAAAAATAAATATGTACCTCTATTCTTGTAAAAACAACATGGCGCATAGGAAAAAAATTATATGGGTAGAAATCTTGGATCCTCCTAAAAAACCGCAACTAAATGAGCCCTTGGTTAATTTTGTATGAGAGATCATCATACTCATACGGATGCATTATTTCCATGAAGTGATTTGGTTAGTCCAATAACATTATTTCAATTGTGATGAACTTCTTAATGCTAATTTCTATCTCACTGGTGTCCAAGGATTAGCTTCACTTCATGGACCAAGTGTGCATGCCGTGATTCATCCTCTATTTTTTGCGAGAAGTGATTGATTCTCATCATGTCCATATTGATTTGGATCATCCATGTAGTGAAACGATAGACAAGGGTTGTACATTAATTATTGACTTAACTAAAGGTGTAGTCTTTAGTGGAAAAAACCACCACATATATTAATTAACCAACATAGTTATTATAATCACTCATTACTAAATTCACCACATAGGGTGGAACATCATTAACAAGAATACCATCTGATCTATTGTCAAGACTATACTTAGCAATGAGATGAGCCACCACATTGGCTGATCGATTAATCTTTGAAATTTTGAACCCATTTAGCATCTTGAAGATATTCATTGCTTCATTCTTCAAATCAAAAAGTGCTGACCTGTCAAAATTATCCTTTGCAAGAGACTTAGCAACAAACACACAGTTAGTCTTTAAAATTACAGGATTGTGTAGAGTAATACATATATAAAGGCCAGCAGTACATGCCCGTAGTTCCGCTTCCTCCGCGCTTTTACAAAGCCCAATGAAATCCCAAGAAGAAACTATGACATTCCCATAGGAATCCCTAGCTACCACACCCACACTTGCAGCACTACTGTCCTCCACAAAACTTGCATCGACATTTATCTTGATGTATTCCCAAGGAGGGGGTTGCCATGCCACCTGAGTTCCCAAGGTCTTAGGAGCAGTTCTTAGTCCAGGAACGTGGCTTTTAGACGTCCAATAATTCACCACAAAATTAGCAGAGCTTGAGACAGACACCAAAAATCAAATCATTTCTCAAATGTCAGGCTCTCCAGAAAACGAAGATAATTCGGTCACGCATCATAGGACTCAAATGATTTAGAAGAGTAAGAAACCAATCCCTCCCAGTGTACCCGGACACCTCCTTCGGGCACTGGATAAGCGCATGAAACGTACTTTCATTCTCCACTCCGCAAATTGAGCAAGTACTAATAGTTGCTTGGTGATGCACCACTCTGTTAACCTGGATAGCCAAGCTATTGGTAGCAGCCCGCCATGCAAAAATACAAATCTTCTAAGGAACATTAGCTTTCCACATCAAATCCCAAATTTTCCTCACCCCCGCCACAGTCCCACTATATTGCCCCTCATCTTCTACTTTTTCCTTTAAAGTGAGCGCAAGCTTGTACGCACTTTTAACCGAGAACAACCCATTCTTCTCAAAATGCCAAGCAACAAAATCACCATCCCCTACTGTCTGAATGCACAAACTTAGGATCTCCTCCGCATCATGCGGGTAAAACAGATGCCTAACCAAATCCTCATCCCAACTCCTAGTACCACTGACGATCAAATCCGACACCCATTTAATTCTGGTCCTATTCTTCCTAGCAGTAGCTTTAAGGCCAGAGTTTCTAGGTAGCCAGTTATCTCTCCAAATATCAATATTAGACCCATCATACTGAAGGAAAAATGCCCTAGAGGCAATAATAAAGTTGTTATTTATATTTCCTTATATCATGATAAATGTTTATTATTCATGATAGAATTGTATTAACCAGAAACTTAGTACATGTGTGAATACATAGACAAACATAGTGTCAGTACTATGCCTCTACTTGACTAGCTCGTTGAATAAAAGATGGTTAAGTTTCCTAGCCATGGACATGAGTTGTCATTTCATTAACGGGATCACATCATTAGAGAATGATGTGATTGACTTGACCCATTCCGTTAGCTTAGCACTTGATTGTTTAGTATGTTGCTATTGCCTTCTTCATGACTTATACATGTTCCTATCACTATGAGATTATGCAACTCCCGAATAATGGAGGAACACTTTGTGTGCTACCAAATGTCACAATGTAACTGGGTGATTATAAAGGTGCTCTACAGGTGTCTCCGATGGTACTTTTTGAGTTGGCATAGATCAAGATTAGGATTTGTCACTCCGATTGTCGGAGAGGTATCTCTGGGCCCTCTCGGTAATGCACATCACTATAAGCCTTGCAAGCAATGTGACTAATGAGTTAGTTGCGGGATGATGCATTACGAAACGAGTAAAGAGACTTGCCAGTAACGAGATTGAACTAGGTATTGAGATACCGACGACCGAATCTCGGGCAAGTAACATACCGATGACAAAGGGAACAACGTATGTTGTTATGCGGTTTGACCGATAAAGATCTTCGTAGAATATGTAGGAGCCAATATGAGCATCCAGGTTCCGCTATTGGTTATTAACTGGAGATGTGTCTCGGTCATGTCTACATAGTTCTCGAACCCGTAGGGTCCGCACGCTTAACGTTCGGTGATGATCGGTATTATGAGTTTATGTGTTTTGATGTACCGAAGATAGTTCAGAGTCTTGGATGTGATCACGGACATGACGAGGAGTCTCGAAATGGTCAAGACATAAAGATTGATATATTGGACGATTATATTCAGACACCGGATGAGTTCCGGGGGTCACCGGATATTCATCGGAGTGCCGGGGGGTTATCGGAAACCCCGGGGGGGGGACTATTGGGCCTACATGGGCCATAGGGAAGAGGGGAGGCAGCCCACAAGGGGCAGCCACGCCCCTCTCCCTATTGGGAGTCCGAATTGGACTAGGGAGGGGGGCGCTGCCCCTTTCCTTCTCCTTTCCTTCTTCTTCTCCTTCCACCCCCCTCCCTCTTCCTAGTAGGACTAGGAAAGTATGAATCCTACTCCTACTAGGAGGAGGATTCCTCCCCTCCATGGGCGCACCAAGGGCCGGCCCCCTTTCTCCTTTATATATGGGGGCAGGGGGCACCTAGGACACACAAGTTGATTGTTCCAAGCCGTGTGCGGTGCCCCCCTCCACCATATTCCACCTTGGTCATATCTTTGCAGTGCTTAGGCGAAGCCCTGCGCCGGTAGCTTCATTATCACCGTCATCACACCGTCATGCTGACGAAGCTCTCCCTCGAAGCTCTACTTGATCATGAATTTGTGGGATGTCACCGAGCCGAACGTGTGCAGATCGCGAAGGTGCAGTACGTTCGGTACTAGGATCGGTCGATCGTGAAGACGTACGACTACATCAACCGCATTGTTGTAATGCTTCCGCTTACTATCTACGAGGGTACGTGGACAACACTCTCCCCTCTTGTTTCTATGCATCACCATG